>NW_019268534.1:3472239-3522019 GCF_002738365.1 Cucurbita moschata
TGGGGGGGGGGGTCCCACATCGATTGGAGAAGGGAATAAGTGCCAGCGAGGACGCTCGCCCCGAAGAGGAGGGGGTGGATTGTGAGATCCCACATCAGTTAAAGAGGAGAACGAAACATTCTTTATAAGGGTGTGGAAACCTCTTTCTAGCAGACGCGTTTTAAAAACTTTGAAGGGAAACTCTAAAGTAAAAACTCAAAGAGGACAATATATGCTAAAAGTGGGCTTGAGCTGTTACAACGAAGCTACCACAGTCATTTGTTTTCGTTTTCAAATCCTTGTTCCGAGATGACAAACCAACTAGTCTCGAAATTTGGTTGCATCTAAATGACTTAACCAAGATCTCCAAATTCTTCTTGATCTTTATGGTTTGGTTGGTTGTTGCCCTTTTTAGACTATGGATAGATGGATTTAGTCAAAGAAATCAATAGAACATAACACACAGAATTCAACCACCCCCACCACTGCACCATGACTTACGCCACTTTGCCACTACCATCAAAACGTTCACATATGATGTTCTCTTTGACTTAATATCAAAACACTCGTCTTTAAAATATTCCCTACAACTTTGAGCCATGAGAGAGAAAAGGAGAGTGCATTTTTTTCCATATAAAACAAATTACATCTATTAGGCGTTCATCTTTAATGTAATTAATATAAACATGAAAGAAGCATCTTTCTTTTATCTTTTACATTGTTGTTGATGGCTTCTTTGAGTTGCATGTACGTGAATTTGATAAATGCACTTTTTGAAGACACTTTGACCCACCATTCACCACCATTGCCATTTTCATCAAAGCTAAATGCAATTCCATGCATGTTTTAGGCGCTAAGATCCATATCCATATCGATCCCATCTAATCAATACTTGTTCTCATAAACGGATTTCTAAAACTATAATGAGTTCTGTTAATTCTTCAAAAATAGGGGATGAAATAAAGCTCGTCGAGGTGAATGTCGAACATTGTCAAAGGCGGACCCCTGCCAAATATGATCTTGACCATCTGGGCGACTTGGTTAGAAAACAGTAAGGTAAATGCAAGCTCACACGGTACAAATTGTTAAATACTTTAGGAAAGCTTTGACACACCTTCCCGTGTGGAAGACCATTGACATTTCTTCATAAAAGTAATGCAATCTTAACTAAGTTCCGCTCTATACCAACTTGAGTTTTAGAGTATATGCAGCTAAGTACCACGTTGGTGCGAGATTTTATGGAAATTTTGGATACCAACTAGAGCTTTCTTCAAACAAGCTCTAACACACCATGCGATCTTAAGTAAGCTTACTCTAATCCAAATTCAAACGGAATACTAATTTAAACTTTGATGGGTACGTGGTCGTGGACAAATACAAACCAATTAGGGCTACCTTTGAACGCCTCAAATTGCACGTCAACCACGTGAACATTTCTTTTCCAACAAAACGTTGTTATGGTTGAAAATGGAGACTTAAATAGATGAACTATGATTATAAGTTAGAAGAAGATTATTGGAGGCAGCATCAAGTCTTGGCTGAGATCACATATTCTGCAACAGCTTTGACAAAGGATTTTTTAACCCATTCCACATCCTTTTGTCAAATTTAATGATAACAGATTGAAATTTTTTTTGGGTTTCTTTTTATGGTTTGATTCCCACTCTATGCCCATAACACACTGCATTTTCCAACCATGCTCTCCTTTCTTCCATTCTCATGACTTTGAAGAGCGTCGGTTTGGTCCAACCACTAGCACTTTTTTTTTTTTTTTTTTAAGATCGTCGAAGCGTTGTCTTTTTTAACAAATGTGAAAATGAAAGATCGAATGATTGCCCCGTCTTATCAATTGAGATATATGCTCGTTTTGAATTCTATGTTTATTTGTAAACTAAGTTTATAAATTCCCGTTTCACCTATGAATATCTCTCTTTTGTTGTTTACTTTTAAAAATGCATTCATAATTTAAGTTAAAAGTTCGAAACACGCACAACTTACAAAGATAATACATCTAGTCGATATCAAACGAGATTGAAGAATTTGTTCCAATGATTCGATTCTAATTTTTGGTACAACACAAAAAATACCCTCATTTTCTTCCACTCCTTAGTGGCTTTGAAGTTGTGCATTTACTCTTACCACGGCTTTTAATATTTTTTTCATAAATTGTTGAATTAAAAAGAAACTCAACATAGAATCATTTTACAAAATATTCAAAGATTGATTATAAAAGTTACTCTAAAAACCGATCGATAAAGAAACACATTTGAATTCTAAATCAAATTCTAAAAATAAAGAATGTTCATTCAGATTTCAATATATATGTTCGGCTTTTGAAATCGTCGGTAGAAAGTTGATAAGAAAATGAAGAAACTTATAAGTGGTTAACAAACGTTGGTTGAATCCTCACTCCACATTCTAGAACCGAAAAGCTCGTTCAAACGACAAAAATGAAATGGAATCGTTTCATAAACATCATGGAGAAGAAGTATTTCATGCAAAATACAGAAAGAAAGAAAGAAAGAAAGAAAGAAAGACAGGATCTTTTATACTAAATGCAATAAGCTTTTGTTCATAAGCTGCTTGAAAGCCTCATCATAATGGCTCATAAAAGCATCAAAAAACAACACAAACACAGAGAAAAAGGAACAAACTTTGGGATTCTAGACCTCATTTATTGTCATTCCCAGTTAACAAACTCATTAATTTGCATAAGAAACTCACCTTTTTGTGCGTTGATGATGTTAATTATACTGAAACACAGCGTTTTAAGTGCCTGGCTTTGCCCTGTGTGCCTCACCATTCCCTTTGTCTACATGTTTCACAAGTCA
Organism: Cucurbita moschata; assembly: GCF_002738365.1. NCBI lineage: Eukaryota > Viridiplantae > Streptophyta > Magnoliopsida > Cucurbitales > Cucurbitaceae > Cucurbita > Cucurbita moschata. The sequence continues at coordinate 3,475,050 of NW_019268534.1, forward strand.
GCCAAATTGAGCTCTGAACTGAGAGAGACAAAAAACACCCATTTTCAGAGGAGGAGCAGCGGCGGCGGCAGCGACCGTGGCGGAGGCGGCGGCGGAAGAAGAAGAAGAACTACGGTGTTCCTTGTAGAGCTGAATATTAAGAAGATTTACATGCTGTGGTGCTGCTGAGAAAAGTGGTTCTTGATGGCAACAATTTATAATGAAATTAGTGGAATTTGACTGAGACTCAATTTGAAGGTGATGATGATCAAATAATGAAGAAAAAAGGTCTGTTTGGTGAAGAAGAAGAAGATGAAGAACAATATTGATGGGGTTCTGAGTTTGGCAATACCAATATATAGAAGTGTTAACCAGTTGTGCAATTAAAATAAGCAATAGTTTGACACTTAAAAAAGAAAAATCGAAAATCTTTTAATCTCGATATACGGTATCACAGTTCATGATCTAATAATAGGAAAGCCGAAGTTCTTGCTCTAAGACCAAGACGCGTTTAGAAGAACGGGCAAACATGTCTATATAGAGCAAAGGAGAAGCTTGTAGAGTTTTCTCGACGTTTTAGAAGGGAGACGGGCTTTTGTCTCAAACTATCACGAGGGTGTTTCACGGTCGCAAAACTCGAGCTTTAAGACTAAACTTATAATTTAACGAAAAACGCTAAGAACCATATTATAAAAGTAAAAGAATCGAGATACGAGACGTTAAAAACTAAAACATATATTCGGTCGCGTGGATAGTGGGTAACGAAAGGTGATGCGACCAAAAATTCAACAGGAAACTCATTGCTAAATGGACTAAATTACTGAAACAAGGGAGGAGGTGAGGAATTTGGAGCACTTCCACTAGGAATTTTATTTAATTTTTGGAGAGATAGAACTCTGTCGGTCAAAATTTCATTGATATATGAAGGCCTCAATCGCTTTCACTATGTCTCAGCGTTTGCTTCAGATATTCAGATTACACTCATAAGTTATTCAACAAATCATTATTGCCCCACTACTCTTTTCTTATAATATTATCTTTTATTTCCTTTTTTGTTCTTTTCCAATTAAGCATTAGATTATCTCTTTCCAATTCAAATAAATGAAATCCAATTAGAACACCATTGATGAATCTTTTAAGCATCACAGATATCTTGGGATTGTTTCAAGCTGAAAGATAAAACAAGAACATAGCAGAAAGAGAGGAGAGAGAGAGAGAGAGAGAAAGCAGAGAGAGAAAGAGCAGAGAGCAGAGAGAGCAAAGAGGGAGCAGAGAGAGAGGGCAGAGAGAGAGAGAGAGCAGAGAGAGGGAGCAGAGAGATTACAATCAATAGTTTCTGTATCTACACAAATAGCTGGTAGATTACAATCATTTTAATAACATAATCATTTTAATCCAATTAGACCACCATTGATGAATCTTTAAAGCATCACATATATCTTAGGATTGTTTCAAGCAGAAAGAGAAAACAAGAACATAGCAGAACAGAAAACCTGCAGAGAGAGAGAGAGAGAGAGAGAGAGAGAGAGAGAGAGAGAGAGAGAGCAGAGAACAGAGAGAGAGCAGAGAGCAGAGAGAACAGAGAGAGAGAGAGGAGCAGAGGGAGCAGAGAGATTACAATCAATAGTTTCTATATTAACACAAATAGCTGGTAGATTACAATCAATGGTGGAGAAACACCAAAGCCAAGAGTAGTTTGATCATAAATCTAAAAACTCAATCCCAATTTACTCCTAACAGAGATCAAAAAAGAAACAAAGAAAAAGGCATAAACACACGACACCTCTCTCTTTTCCCCCACCATAATTAACAAAAGGGTTGATGGATATGTAACAGATGACTAAAGAGGTGGGTGGGGATGATGATGATGATGATGATGAAGAGGTAGCACTCAACTCACCAGCCAAAAGCAATGCATATTAGCGAGAACCCCAACAAGCAGGCAGCCAAGGGATGCCTGCCTGCCTGCCTGCCTGCCTGCCTATGATGAGGCTCTTGAAGAACAACGGTTATGTGTTATGAAGTCATCATAAGTGCAAGCAACTATTATCATATCAGTGTACACAAAGGACTCTTTTTTTTCATTTTTTTTACTTTGTGAATACTAATTATATGGTGGTGCATTTGTAGGTATAAAGAATGTGGGCACTTGCAAAAAGACTAGAGAACGACACACCAAATAACACTTACTTGCCCCGAATGGACCGCCTTTCGTTCGTTCGTTCCTTCTTTTCTTTATTTTTTTTGTTTTCTTCGGCCAACCGCCTTTCTTTCGTTCTTTCGTTCATTCGTTCCTTCTTTTCTTTATTTTTATGTTTTCTTTCGCCAATATGGATTGATTCACGGTGGGATGGATCGGGCTCTTACTTATCCCTCTCTCTATCAAGCTATTGAGGCCATACTCAACCTGGTAAAAAGATGAAGAACGCGCAAAAAAACAAAGAAGAGCAGTATAAAGACGAGACGAAATATAAACAGAGCTCAGAAGCAGCAGCATCGAATCGTTCTTTAAAAGGAAACGTGCCTTATCACCGGGTTCTGGATGGTTTTAGACTGAACCCCACCTCCAGGATTTAATGCCATCTCAAGCACAGCATTTGGCTTCACATGTCAAACCAGAAGAAAATGAAAACGTGCAAGGTATTAGAGAAAAGGATCATCAATCAAATCAAATGTGACCAATAAAAGGAATGAAAATCCTCACCTCTGGCTCCATATGCATGCTATCTCCATTTACACAGCTATTCTCCAACTGAAGTTCGGAATCTGCCTCGCACGAATCAACAACCGGTGTTTCTGGGTTGTTACATTCATCGGCGCTTCTTTCTATGCTCCCAACATTGCCTTCACTACTACCTGCTGCTGATGTGAACCCAATATTCTCGCAGGAACTGCTTTCACTTGTTAAGGTAGTGACCACACTGGAATTAGACGCACATCTGCGATCGATTTCTGTACAAGGAACTTTGTCTGGTTCAAATATCTCTGCAGTAGACCCTTTATCACTCTCTACACTTCTAGATTCTCTCCCTGAAGAACTGCTACCAATACTAGAGCCACGAAAAGCCAACTCTTCGTTTTCCTTAGTGATATTATTCTTCTCGTCAATAGTTTTAGTTTCAACGTCAGCTTCCGGACACTCAGAAGAACTATTTGAAAAATGACTGATATTAGATGAAACTGAATCCTGCTTTCTAGGACTAATAGACCGTCGCTTTTGGGGATGATCACGCTCCCCCTCGATTCGAGCGGGATCATTTTTTCTCTTAAGGTATTTTTCACCACTGCCACTCCTACAATTATGTATATCTTCATGATTTGGCCCATCAGAACGTTGCGAAGAGGACAACCTTGAAGCACGAGATCGTCTATGACCTTCTGGAAGCACAAAAGGAGGAATCTGCCTTCTACGAACATGAGAAACAAAGATTTCCATTCCTGGTTTCCAGAACATGTACGTATTTATATAATGCTTGAATTCATCAACTGACGAACGTATATCGAACTGCTGGCCTTCTTGAAGGACCTCTCCCTGCTTCCTCTGCAGACCCATGAAAAACGCACAATGGGCACACGGCTTGGATGTGTCAACATATTCATGAGGATACGGATGACACTGTAACTTCCCTTCAGTCTTCCTCTCGATCTGCAGACAATTACAGAAACCATGGGCAAAGGGAAAATATTTCAATAACCTGAAATTTTAATTTAATTCAATAATAGAAATATCATCACCATGTTTCATTTAAATGTAGAAAGATTACCAATAATGTCAAGTGCCTAAGCCGAGATTCTACCCATCCCTTCCAACTGCGTAGATCGTCTGCATCAGCTGCTACTATATCAACTTGCAAATAGTTTTTGTAGCTTTCAAAGAACAAATATGGCTCAAAAAGTGAACTCCACTGCGCTTTATTCAGCTCAATTTCCTAATAAAGTGAAATAACCACAAATAATTAAAAACCGAAATGCTGCCGTAAGTACAGAAGAACAGGAGATGCCTTCTGTACACTTAGTATCCTCTATCAATTAATAATCATGTAAAAAAAAGCATGCATGCACACAGCATACCTCACAAACTTTATTACCAAACTGGAACTGTTCCATCATAACTCGGAGCGTACTTGTAGAAACATTGTAGCTAGAATTCATGCACGGATATGCAGGTGTTATAATGGGCATATGATGAGTTCTATCGCGAGGATTTTTACGAGGATCCCATATAGAACACCCAAGATCATCCTCCTCAATTGCACACAACATAACAGGGTTCGGCCAACGCCACAGGGTGTAAACTCTGAAAAATCGAGACAATAGCATACTGGGTACTGCATTTGGATAAAGCTGACACACTCGTGCTACAAGAAGTGCCCAGTTTACGCCACCAAGAAACCCAGTCACCTGTTCAAGTGAGTAGAGGATTACAGAAGGAAACAAATTTATCAACTAATCAGCCATATACACACAGTAATAAGAGGCAAACTCACATTTGAATAAACACCACGCCTTTTGGCCCAAACCTTCAAGCACCTAAGTGCAGTTCGAAAATTCTACAAACACAGGATAAGACAAATGTTATAGTTTCCAGACAGGAATGTTTGGGGTAAAGAATTTCACAAAAAGGGCGCTGTAATATAGAAAACCACTCACCTCAATATTTGGAACAAGTTTTAGAATTTGATCAGCAACCCGACAACCATTAAGACTTCGAACAGTAGGCTCATCAACATTATACAGCACAGACACATCAGAGATATCCAAATCCTGAAAGTAAACATACAAAAAAAAAAGCACAATCTTCACATCCATACCACGAACATGAACATGATGCTAAAACAAACAATCCATTATATTCAAAAGCAATACAATTAGGCAATGTTCTCCGACAAGATATTGAACAAGAATCATCTGTCACTTACTTCAGGCACAACCAGACGAGATATACTAGCATAAAGTAGGTCAATAGATATTCCATCAAATTTGAATTTCATCACTGGGACATGAGCATCAGGAACAGGCTGCAACTCAGACACTTCTTCCATTTCTTCCAACATATTATGTAATAAATAAAAGAAATCATCCTAAAAATAAAAATAAAAAGATATAAGATTAGATCCTCAATACTAAAACATCTCAAGTAAGAGAACAAAATTACTCAAACCTAACACTCACCTCCCTGTTCACATAAGATGGCCCAACGCAGAGCGTGTCTATGTCAGCTCCAGGTCCATGCACCTACAACAATACAAATGCATGCAACTACTGATTGACAAGTATGAAACAAATGCAAAAAAGAATAACAATAAGGTATGTAAGACATGAAATCGCAAAAGGAAAGAAAAGGCAAGCATTTCACGTTTTCAATGTTATAGAGGAGTTACAAAGGCTTTGGGATGAGGGGCAGCTGCTATTCAATAATTGCTTAGAAGATGTAATTTATGACACCAAAATTTTGTTATTGCAAAAAAAACTGCTAGGTCTCAGAACTATATCCGTAGAGGGAATGTCAAAATTTAGCTATGCTTACCCCTAGACGATAGGAGCCAAAAGTGAAGATCACCGCATTTGCATCCTCCACCATTTGATCCGTATAACCTTTAATTCGAGTAAGTTGCTTTACCCAGTCTTTAACAATCTAGAGATGGGAAATAGAAACACCGCACGAGTTAGAAAGATTAAATATAGGCCAATCTAAGTATAGCTTGGTAGATAAAGTCACCAATTACTATCTTGATGTTCGATGGCTCCATCCACCACCTTCCAATTGTTAAACTTTGAAAAGAAAAAAAAGATCGACTTCTGCTGCAATTTGCATATCCCACCTTGAAAACTTCACTCACATGAACAATATACTAACAGGAAAATATCATCTGAGAAACTAATATGACCATCGACAACTCTATAATTCATCATACGCGTCGCCAAACATATCTAACATTATACACATATGCATCAAACCTCTGTTTCTAATCGAGGTTGTGCAATACCTTTTTTTTTTCCTCTTAAGCTAAGTTCTATCACTAATTGAAAACTCTGGTCTATCATCAAATATGAAAGGAAACTAAAGGTTTTGCTCGACAGAATAAAGTTCATAACCTGTCCTATCCGGGAAAGAACCTCTTCTCTCTTGGCAGATTCCTCTTTGCTTTCGTACAAGCCAGCATCGACCAGAAACTATTTTCACAACAAAACAAAATAAAAGAAGAAAGTCAACCAACACATTACCGAATCATGCACTAAAAGGAAACCACAATTCATAGATAAAAACCTTTTCAAGCTCCTTGTTTCTTTGCACGTCAGTATCAGAAGGCCCCGCCACCGATATAGGCTTCGTCACACCACAGCACTTCGGCACCGCTTGATTAGCAGGTAATGGTGAATTAACCAACCCCTCTGCTCTCCCCATCACGTATCGCAAAGAAAATCGAAGGCTCCCCGCGAAAAAAAAAAACCTTAAAATTGGAGAACAACAATCTACAATCCTCGACGAACGAAACCGAACCGGAATCCCAAGTCACCAAAGATCAGACCCTCGTGAAACAAGAAGAAATCAACACAGAAATCTCTAATAGATTCAACCCCAGGTGGTTTTTGTTCGAAATCGAAAATTCCAAAAATGCAGATCGCGTATGGAAACTGAAAAGAGAGTAGCCAGATATGGAATTTTGGTCAAACGAAAAGCGATTGGGGGAAGAAAAACAAAACAAAACCCCAATTGGATTTAGAAATACCAAAGGAAATCGCAGGAAGATGAACGCATAAGAGAGAGAAAGCCGAGGGGAAATCGTCGGTTAAGAATTTAGGATCGGTGCGGCCGTGTGGGTGAGAGCAGCGGCGGAAACTTGATAATTTCTAATTTCTTTTTCCTTTTATTCTTATAATCAATATCCGAATAAATAAAGGAATGTATTTATATTTATATTTATAATTATATATATATATATATTATCTTACCCGTTGTTATCAAGATATTAAAATAGTTTTCATATTTAATTTTTTAAAAATTGTATCTAACCGTCATTTAAAAAATATATTCCTATTATATCTCATTTTAAATTCTAAAATATACGAATAAAAACAATATTTTTAAATAATTTGATTTTTCCTCAGATTTAAATATTGATTTTATTTTAATATAATAAATTTAAAATAGCTAGTAAATATGAATATAAATTAAAAAATTTATCTCCCCATCACATTTTTTTCGCCTCTGAAAAATTAACTATATTTAAATTTAAATTATAAAATGCAACATTAAATTTTGGTTAAATAATAAATTAGTCAAATATAAAAAAAAAATTATGCGAAAGTTAGTAGTTATTTAATCATTAAACTTTTTATTTAATTATTTTTTTAATTTAAGATTTAATAAATGCATTTTTAACGTGAAAAATACTAAATATTGGGTTAATAAATTATTTAATAAAATAAAATGAATTATGTTTTTAAACATAATTTTCGTGAGTTTAATTGGATAGATAGATGACAACTGTGAAATACATATCGCGTGACTTTCACGTGCTTCCGATTATAAAATCATGAAATATCTAGAAAGTTATTTCACGGTGCCAATTGCATGCGGACGAGGGTATGCCATTTTTAACACGTCACTGCCACAAAACAATTAATTAATTAATTAATTAAATATCTAAAAGTCTTGTTTTTATTTACAATAAATTATTATACATATTCCCCTCCCACCTTCTTTTTTAATTCTCAAATAATTTTTTATGAATAATTTACTTTTTTTTTTTCCATCTAATTTCTAATAAAAAAATATAAAACATTATAATAATAAAATATAATATAATATTTTACACTTAAAAAAAATATATATCTATTTATTAATTATACAAAATGCAAGCATAGAATATAATCCCGATCACTGTTTTGCTAATGGGAATAAATTTTTCTACAAGCTTCTCCGTTGCTTTGTTCGAGGTCAATTTTTGCAAGTTAAATGGACACAAACTTACGTTTGTGTGTATTTAAGGTTCAAATAACATATAATAAATCATTGTATTTTTGCATGTATTAGTTAGATTCTCTAAATTTATAAAATCATCTAATATTTTTTTTATTCAATAAATCCTTAAATTTTCAATTTTGAATTAAGTAAATTAGGATCTACGGGACATTTTTAAATAAATTGTCGAACTAGACCCGTAATTAAAAGTTTAGAGTGCCTAATTCAAATAAATAAATAATGAATTAATTATATATATATATAATGCTTAATTAATTTTTTAATATTTGAATTATTTTTGTTTAACAACACAAAAAAAAAACAATACTTTTTGCTTTTAAAATAAATAAATAAATATAGGATTTGAATATTTAATTTTAGAGAGTTTTATAATATTTTAACCTCATAAAATTTTCATAATTAAGTCAATGAGTAATGAAAAAAGAATCCACCATCATTTTGTCAACAGATAATAATAATTATAATAAAATAATAATAACAATTATTATGATAATAATAACCATGGCCACACAAATCAATTCTGACAGCTCATGATTCCTTTTGAAGAAGATGGGCTTGGGTCCACCCATTTGGGCCTTTGGGCCTCTTCCAGAATTAGTTGAGGGAATGCTGAAAAGGCCCAGCCCAATTACAGCTCAATTAATAAATTTCATGTATTTTCAAATTTTTGGATGTCCCCCCTTGAAAATGACATAAAACTACCAAACCAAGCTTCAATTTAGCTTCGATTTGACCTAAGATTATCATTTTTGTCGCCCATTATTATATTTAGAAAATGTAAAAAACCTTTTCTTAGCAGACATGTTTTAAAACTGTGAAGTTGACAACGATACATAACGAATTAAATCAGACAATATATATTAACAGTGAGATTTTACTGTTACAATGTAATTTATCTGCTCCTTAAAGCATATTATTGGGATTTACTTATGAACATACCCAACATTGTTACAACGTGTTTAACATCACCTCAACGTGCAAGCAATTATTGTTGGATTATATCATATTGAAGACCTAATGTACGAGTGTCTCTCTCATATTACCGTTTGATTTGATCTATTCATTCATTGAACTATTTATTAAATCAATTTCGTCATAAAAGATCGAATAAGAGACCTACAAATGCCTCAGCAACTTTTTTTATGAGAACGTGCTTGGATAATGGATAAAACTTCACTCAAATTCACTTTAGTGATTAGAACAACAACGGAATAGAGTTATCGACCCTTTATCTTTTGGTTACTAGTGACTCAAACAACCGACATAGAGTTCATAACTTAACCCAACCCAATCCGACCCTTTATTTTCTTGGTTAGATTCTATTAGATTGACAAAAAAAAAAAATTTATTTAAAAAAATACTTATCTAAAATATATTTTAGATTAAAAACTAAATTTCATAGAATTCAAATAACTAATATTCACGAGTTATAACACACCATTAAAATCAGCTACAAACGTCAAATATTTTTAATATTAAAAAAATAGAGTAGGACAGAGTTGGACAGTAAATTTGTTTTCGAGCAGGTCGAGTTGACTCAACAAAAAAATGTCAACCTTGGACACGTCTAAACTTTAGTTTTTCAGAAAAAAATAAATAAATAACAAAATCCAACGTTTATAATTTGGGTTAGGTAGTTCAAGTTGATGAGTTCCAGTCGTACAAACACAGTAAATCCACGTCATTATCAATATTAATTTCTGACAAAAAAAAATAGAAAAAGGAAAAAAAAAAAGATTAATTTATTCGTGAAATTTAACGTTGCTTTCGACAATGAATGAGATCTCTTCTCCATTCAAAATTTGAAATAAGAATCTGTGTGTGAGTTTTGGCCAACATATTCTTTTCCATTCCAAAATTAGTTTACAATTAATTCAAACAAAAATATGAAATTTCAAATCCCAAAAAGCTCCTTTTTGAATCACTTCATCATTTTCGCTTCCCATTTATTCCACTCGTTTTAGGAACACACCAATTCAAACAAGAACAATCCCCAAACGAAGCTACCAACACCATAGCTCTGTTTCTACAAACCGTACCCATTGGCAGCCATTGTTGTACCTCTCCGACCTTCCTTTTTCCCTTTTACAACAAAGAAACACACAAAACTTTCAAAATCTTTTGGTTTCAAGGTTCAATATACAATCACGGGGTTGTCTTTTTCAAGTACACGTTGCTCCAAAAGGCTAGAGAGAGAGAGAGAGAGAGAGAGAGAAACAGAGTGCTCTGTTTTTTTAGAGAAGAAAGCGTTTTGTGGGTTTTTTGGGGGATTCTAAGATTACCCATTGGAGGAATTGGACATTTTATTGAATTCGACAAGGTGGGTTGGTTTGGTTTGGTTTGGTTTGATGTTGTTTCTATGAGATCCATGTTTTGAAGTTGTTGTTTTTGTCTGTAATTGTTGTTGTTCTGTTTTAGGAATCGTTTTTTGAAAGCTTAAGATTTCAAAAATTGTTCCTTTTTTTTTTCCCTCCTCAGCTTTGTATGACGTCGTTTTGTCTTGTAATGAAGTTTTTTTGGGCTCACGAGATGCTGTCAGAAAACATTTTTCTTTTCAAAAATCCCTAAATCTCTCTCTGTTCTTCTCTGTTTTTTAAAATGTTTTTTCTTTTAAGATGCTTTGTGTTTGCCAATCCATACTGTTTCTTAAGCCTCTTCTCTGTCTGCAACATGTTGAGTTTATAACAGATCTTCATCTCTGTCGCACTCTCTCCTTTAAATCAATCTCTCTTTCTCTCTCTAGCTTTCTCTCTCTCTTATGGGATTTTTATTGCAGTAATCTTTGGGAAATGGGTTTTTTTCTAGCTCCCTAAGTGCTAAAAATAGACAGTTTGAGCTTCTTCTAGTGTCAATAAAACCCTCTTCATCGGAGATTTTGACATAATGCTTACGTTTTTTTAGCTTGTTTTTCTCTCTCTAGGATCATCATTTTGAGTGGAGGATTTGTGTTTTCTCTCTCTCTAAAATGGGGAAAGCTACCAGATGGTTGAAGGGTCTACTAGGGATCAAGAAAGAGAAGGACCCATCTGGGAATTTGAATTCAAATTCAACGGCGGTTGTTGGTGACAAAAAGGAGAAGAAACGGTGGAGTTTTGCGAAGTCCGGTAGAGATTCCGGCCAAATACAGCCTCCGGTTGAGGCGACTTGGTTTAGATCCTACATTTCCGATTCAGAGAAAGAGCAGAATAGGCACGCAATTGCGGTGGCTGCTGCTACCGCCGCTGCAGCTGACGCTGCTGTGGCAGCGGCTCAGGCGGCGGTGGCAGTCGTCCGGCTGACAAGCCAAGGCAGAGGGTCTGTGTCTGTCACCGGAAGAGATAGATGGGCGGCGGTGAAGATTCAAACAGTTTTTAGAGGCTATTTGGTAAGTAAAAACAGCTTCTTTTTCTTTGCTGTTCATAATCAAACAGGAACAATTGATTTTTTTGTTCCATGTCTGAAGGTTTGTTCTTGTTAATGTTTAGGCTAGAAAGGCGCTTCGAGCTCTCAAAGGGCTCGTTAAATTGCAGGCTGTGGTTAGAGGATTTCTCGTACGAAAACGAGCCGCTGCAACTCTTCACAGTATGCAAGTTCTTTTTAGAGCTCAAACTGCAATTAGGACACAAAGAGCTCGTCGATCTTTCAACAAAGAGAATCGGTTTATCCCCGAGATTCGACCCCGAAAATCTGCAGTAAGTTTCGATATCGAGAGCTAAATGGTTATGAAAGGAGCATTAGTGTTAGTTGTTCTAATTTGTTTGAAATTTTCAGGAACGGTTCGATGAAACAAGGAGTGAATTCCATAGCAAGAGATTATCGGAAACACCCTCCATGAATTCAATGGATGAGAGCCCAAAAATCGTGGAAATCGACACCTACCGAACTCGATCATCGAGGTCACGTCGATACATATCCGCATTCTCCGAATGCGGAGGAGACGATGTAGCTATTTCATCTTCGCCATTGCCATGTTTGAATCGACCTCGAATCATCGATTGCCACAACAATATGGTTCAAGACTTTGAATGGTGCTTGATGGGCGAAGACTGCAAGTTTCCTACAGCGCACAGCACGCCCCGGCTATCGAACAATTCATTCGCCTCGACCAACATGCCAGTCACGCCATCGAAGAGCGTGTGCGGGGACAGCTTCTTTAGGCCATACATGAACTACTACCCGAATTACATGGCGAACACGCAATCGTTCAAGGCGAAATTGAGGTCACAAAGTGCACCAAAGCAAAGGCCAGAGCCTGGGTCAAAGAAGAAGCTGTCATTGAATGAAGTAATGGCAGCAAGGAACAGCTTAAGCAGTGTAAGAATGCAGAGACCAAGCAACCAAATGGTGCAAATGGTTGAAGAAGAAGAAGAAGAAGAACAAATTATGGGGTTTGAGTGATATGTAAATTCCTTTGAATCAAAGCTTTGAAGTTCTTAAGATCGAATGTGTGATGATTTTATAACTCAAAAGCCCAAAAAAAGTGAAAAAAGGGACACTTTTTTTTTAAGATTGTCCACTTTTAAGCATTAAAGAGACAGAATTATGGCAAATAAATGTGTTTAGATCCAAAAAAATTGCTTCAAAAACACTTCATTCCTTTATGAGTCAGTTCAAAAATTCAAATCTGATATCAGCATGTGAAATACCAAAAATACCCTCCGTTGTCCACGGAAATTACGACTTTCTCAAGTGGGTTTCGTGAGTTGGGTTTGGTCGGATTAATATATATATACATTTTAGATTCAATCCAATTGTTCGGGATGTACACTTTTTTAATATATACTTTTTAGATTCAATCCACTTGTTCGAGATGGAATCTGTAGACAACCAATGAGAGATGACCATAATAAGGTTTACAAGTTATTTTTCAATGTAATTGTAGGCAAAGAGGGAAGATTTCGAGAAACTCTGCTTGATTCAAGACGTTTTGTGATTGTTGTAGGTCCCTCACCTTCATTACATCGATGTGATTCATTGGCAGTATTTATTCAAATTTTTATTTGTAGTCAAAATGTTATGCTGTAAAATATTTATTTAATATTTGTAAATTTCTAATTTTACAATTGGATAAATTACCTTGATCAAAGAAAATAAAGGAACCCATGAATCAACTTGATACATCAATTTTTTCATTTATTTAAATTCAATCGGTACGGATTTAATTTGTTTGATCGATTTTTTCGGATCATCAAATTTTTTTGAATACTCCTAGAATCGGAAGGGTATAACGGCTATAATAGGTGAGTGAATAACAAAAATTCATTATCTAATAATGTAATATATAAGATTAGGCCTCGGGGTTTGTATTTTTTAGGGCGGCATGTGCCAACCACTAAAGATTGGATTTTTTTTGTTTGGATTAGTGAATTTGAATTGTAAACAAATACAGATTTTGGTGTGATTTAGAAGTGATTAGTTCAAGAAAAGTGGGGCACACAAGTAATTATTATTGTAATTATAACCCATTCTCTCTGTTGTAATTAGGCACTCAATTCATCAGCATTAAGGCCCATCCCTCGGCATGGCTGAGCAGAGAAGAGCAGAGCAGCCCACAATGGCATGCCATCAGTATTAGATTTTTTTTCTCTTTTTTTATTTTTGAAATTTGAAATCACGAGAAATGTTGATAGCAAAAATGTTCGAGGTCGAAGAACACGAAGGAGAACGAATTTGCTTTGAAATCGACATGGGTTGTGTTTACCTTGAATCTAGAAATCGACATGCGTTGTATTTCTTTATAACTTTTTAGGAATCTTTACGATATGCGGAGTCAATGAACATTATGAATTTAAATATACAAAGGAGTAGATTTGCCACATGTTAGGAGGATAAGATAAGATAAAAAATATTCAAATTCGAGTCATGGGTTGTAAGGGAGATTGAAAATATTCACTCTCAAAATAATTTTATGAGTGAAAAAGAAAGCATTAAAATGTAATGTATGGCATTTAAGGTGGGATAGGAATTGGGGCATATGAATGATATATAGATTTGTGTAGACCATATTTGAGTGGGTCACCTACTTACTTTAATTTGTGTACAAAAACGTAAATATTAATAAAATAAAACTTTATACACGTAAAAAAGTATATAAAGATGAGAAGAAATAACTGCAAAAGAACGAGAAAGAATAACAATATCAACGTGCATAAAATTTATTTAATGAAATCAACACAAAGATATGAACAAACTTGTATTATTGTTAGAGGTTCAAAATAATAATGTAAAGATTATTACAACTCAAGAACCTCTTAAGCACGAAAACAAAGATTTTTTTTTTTTTTTATATACAAAGTTGAAATGAGAAGATAAATAATATGGTAGGAATTTGAATTGGTGAGAGAGAGAATGTTTTGGAGCCCTGAAAAGTTTTTGAAAAGGGTAAGAGGCCAAATTTTCTTTTGTATTTCTTTTTTAAAACTTGTTTTTTATTCACTTGCTTATTCCAAAAGGGAATCTAAATTATTCCCTCGGCTTCAATTCCTAGACCATTCCCCCAGCTTGAATTCTGATATACCACTCTCAACCACAAATGCCTTTGGTTGTCGATTAAACACTGCGATCGAGTAGGAGTAGATTCCTCTTCCTCCGAACGTTACAAAATATTTAAATTTATATCTAATCAGGTTTATTAGATACTAAATCAAGAGTTTAACTAAATACTTTAAGGATCAAGTTTAAATTTATATCTAATCAGGCTTGAGTTTAGAAGTCACTAGATACTTTAAGCTAAGAGAGTGGGTTACATCAAATTTAATGGGGCATGAACAAAAAAATATGTAGACGAAAGAACCAAATGATCTGAACATGAATTATTCTTTCCTTTAAAGGAGTACTTGAGATAACTCATAATATTGAGAAACTACAGAAACTGGTAAGGAAACTCATGGATATTGAACGAAGCACATAGCTCGCGAGATTAATAATATGAAATGAGAGATGGAATGGAAGAAAGCAACCAAAATGTGTATTGGTAAAACAGAGGAGGAGGAGGAGGAGGAGACATGGCTTACAAACCCTGTTCGATCAGGTAATCTCCCAACCTTTCAACAACCATATTGCATTGTCCTGGAGTTACAGGTTCATCATAGATTCCAACAATCATGGCTTTCTCAGTTTTCTTCACAGTAACTCCGCCAGCGCCCTATTCAACAACCAAATTAACCCACACGCATTCAGTAAACATAAACAAGATGGTACTCGATCCCTCAAGTCATGTTGGATCAACAGTGAAATGAAGAGGAAATATTTATTTGTAATTGGGTTTTCGTTTTGTTTTAGTTTCGGTTTAAGGCAGCAGAAAACCGACCTTTTTCCCACGAACAACAGCTCCTGGCTCTCCCTGGATAACCATGTACTTGGTGCCACCAAGGTGTAAACCAGTTGGGGCAAGAGAACCAGGCTCATCAAAATCCTTCATAATCGCTGAAATCTCCTCCGGCTTAAACTGCATTAAGTAATTCCCAAACAAATTAAATTATTAATGGCAGACTTTAATGTTTCCTGAATGTTATAATCAAGAGGAAAATGGTCCTTGTTCTAGAATAGTGTTCATATGGTTCTTAAATTTGAAAGTGTTCCTTGCTTACTTTTTCATCCTTGATAGGCTTGTATTCTCAAATACTGAATCAAATAGAAACAAAATCCAATACGAAGATGTAAACTAGAAGGAAGATTAAACTTAAAACATAAAATTGTTAACATTTTCAAACGATCCAAGGAACAATAACGTTGTCTAAACCAGATTGAATTATACGGCTTGGCGATGCAAAAACTAGCGATCACATTGATCTCTGCACAAATCTACCACGACAATGGAAAAAATAAATAAATAAAAGGAAAATCGAACACGTCAAAGAATGCAATTCTTCACTAAATTATTAATCACGAACTTGCGTTAACATCGAACCTTGCGCTCGATGAATTCCTGATCTTAAGCGAAGAGATTATGATCAATCAGTTTAATCCAACGAGAGAAGAAGAAGAAGAAGAAGAAAAATCAGACATTCCTCTTCATGCATCACTCCAACTGATACTAAATACGAATTGAACAATTAATCACACGAGTTCCATCTCCGCTCAAAATATCAAATCAAACAACAGAGGTGGCTCTCCATCTAAATCTAATTCCATACCTCTCGCAAGACAAAAACTCAAAATCACGATACAAAACAAAACAAAACAAAACGTTCGTTATAGAGCCAGATCGGATCAAATCTCTCTCAACAAGAACGCTAACGTAACAGAATCACACAAACAACAAACGTAATCGAAAATGACAATCACCTGAGGGAATGAGGCGCTCTGCGCCCAAACACTACCGTCGTGTCCGATGATAGCGGCAGAGGTGAGATGGTTGCCTTCAATCTCACACATAAGGTGATCGTCGACATACGTTTGCCACGACATTTTTCAACCTTCAACAATGGAACTTCGAATTTCGAATCGCTTCAAGAAAAAAATTCCTTCAGGTTTTCTTTTCTTTGTTCTTTTTTCTCTTCAGTCTCCGAAGCGGGTATGGCTTCGAGGTATAAATAGTTGGAATAATAATAAAAATAAATAAATAAATAAGGAATGAAACGAACTGTGACCCGGCTCTGAACGAGGCCGTTATGGCAAAAGGAGTGGCTTTCACGTTCACCATTCATTATCAATTTTCAAAAAGAGAAAAAATAAATAAATAAATAAATAATTCATTAAAATCTTAAATTAATAATTTTATTAATTAAAATTTTAATTTTCCATAAACATTGTTTTCTTTTAATTTTATTTAAAATCACAATAAAATCATTGTTCTTCTAACATTCTACCAAATGAACAATATATATATATTTTTTATTAAACAATTAAAAAAGGGGAAGAAATATTTAAAAAAAAACGTTCTAAATGATTGAAAAATGCTAACTATTATTTAATTTCAACTTTTTTTTCTTTAAAAAAATAAAAAATGATAAAAGTGCGAGAATTATTTATTAACCATTAGTCTAAATATTGGGTCGAGTTTTGAATCATTAATATGTTAGTGAAGGTAATAATATTTAGCGAGTAAAGTCATATTAATAAATTTCTAAAATAATTTTTTTAATAAAATAACAAATAATCTATAAATATTTTTTTTTATTTAAATTATAAGTTTAGACAGATTTTATGCTTTAAATGGTGTGTTTTATTATATTATTTAATTATAAAAAATCATTAACTTTCAAAACTCTTATAACATTTAATATTTAATTTTGTGTTTAAGAGAGTTTTTTTAAAGTCTCAACAGTTAGTAGACATGAAATTAATAATTAGAAACTCATTTGATAATCAAAGAACTATCAAAAACATTATTGAAAATAAAAAATTTAAATATTAATCTATATAGAATTTTACTCCTTGTGTAAAGAATAAGTATGATTTGAACTTAATTTAAATCATTTATAAATTATAATACTTAAAAGTCTCAAAGCCCAAAAAAAAAAAAAAAAAAAAAAAAAAAAAAAAAAAAAAAAAAAAAAAAAAAAAAAAAAAAAAAAAAAAAAAAAAAAAAAAAAAAAAAAAAAAAAAAAAAAAAAAAAAAAAAAAAAAAAAAAAAAAAAAAAAAAAAAAAAAAAAAAAAAAAAAAAAAAAAAAAAAAAAAAAAAAAAAAAAAAAAAAAAAAAAAAAAAAAAAAAAAAAAAAAAAAAAAAAAAAAAAAAAAAAAAAAAAAAAAAAAAAAAAAAAAAAAAAAAAAAAAAAAAAAAAAAAAAAAAAAAAAAAAAAAAAAAAAAAAAAAAAAAAAAAATCTGACTATTCTCTTGGAGCGGGAGAAAGAAGCACCAAATCTTACTACCACTTTCCATGGTCATTAATATTCTGGTTCATCTGCAATAATTTAATGTTATTAAAGGTCAATATTAGCATAGTTCAACGTTCAAATTTGTACGATTTTAATATCTCTATTAGAATATAAACCGTACCTCCGCCTTCCTCTTCCATGTTGTAATCATCTTCATCGTCGTCGAAATATTCGTTCTGCAGCTCAATGATGTTAGTATGAGAAAATTTTCAAGAGTGAATATTAAGAAGTTTAGGGAAGTTAGAGTACACATGAAACACAAAAAATGGATGTTAGATCTTAAATGAAGATTAACCATATAACAAAATCCAACGGTTCCTGTTGAAACCTGATAATAGTCGTCATCGGTGAGTTCCTCGGACTGTGCATCGTCGTCTTCTTCGTCTTCATCTTCTTCTCCTTCTCCTTCTTTTTTCTCTTTATCATCCTTATTCTGTCCCTAATGAAGCCAAGAAAGAAAAGAATCGGCGCATGAATCCGTATAAAAGTGTGAGATTCCATATCGGTTGGGGAGGAGAACAAAACATCCTTTATAAGAGTATAGAAACCTTTTGTCTAGCGGACATGTTTTAAAAACCTTGAGAGGAAGCCCGAAAGGGAAAGTCCAAAGAGACGGCTGTTCCCCGAAAGGGGGTAGACACGAGGAGGTGTGCCAGTAAGGATGCTGAACCCGAAAGGAGGTGGATTTGGTAGGGGTCCCACATCGATTGGAGAAAGGAATGAGAGTCAGCGAAGAAGCTGGGCCCTGAAGGGGGGTGGATTGTGAGATCTCACATTGGTTGGGGAGGAGAACGAAACATCCAAGAGTGTAGAAACCTTTCTCTAACAAACGCGTCTTAAAAACTTTGAGGGGAAGCTCGAAAAAGAAAGCCTAAAGAGGACAATATTTGCTAGCGGTGGCCTGGGTCTAAATCATAAATTGCAACGGAACGAGAGATTGAGGGGAAAATGTCTTACCTTGAGAGATTCTTCACGCTTCTCAAGGAAGTCCAGTTTTGTAAGTCCTGTTAGAACACATACCACCAACAAGGATCCATCAGCAGGTGACTAACAGAAATAGCATCGGCATAGAATTGGTCGAGAGGGAGAAATTCGTATCATCCCAACGAACCTGACTCGGGATTCCATTGAACTTTTCGTTTGCTCCGCAACTTCCCTTTGAAACCTGAAAATTTAACAGTAGAGTGAGTATCTACAATCATGGAGTGGCCCCATAAAGAAAGGATTGCAGTAGTAAATAAACAGATGATCTTAGTATAACTCTCATCCATCTCTGAGAGATCTTAGATTGCAAACCTTCAACCAGTTCTTCAGGAAAGTTCCTCGAAGTGAGCTGTAGAATTTGTGCAAGGGAATCGCGCTTCAACGTACTATTTGACTTGGTTCTATCGGAAAATCTCTCGATCTCAGTTTTTTGCATCTCTGATACAATAATACAAGCAGTGTACAGAATTACCAATTTTTTTTTGCAACAAAATGTTGAAGACAGAAAGGCAATAAAAACGCTTTCCAAAAGAGAACAAAGTAAGGAACACCAACTTTTCATGACATTTTCCTCTAGATAAAAAGGAGAGGCCTTCCAATAGTTCAGCAACCTAGAGTTACAAATAACCAAGCCTTTTGCTTCAGGTATATCACTGACGTTGGGTAGAGTTACATTCTGCAATTGTGCCAGAAAACATCTCCTTAGGAAAGGAAATACAGGTAAGCCTAAAGGTATATGTTTCTACAATTTGATGCATATTATCTTCGAACTAACAATTCACGTTAGAAGTAAAAAAGAGATGCTAGAGACATAAAAACTTCATAAATTGAGAGATGGATATAAGAATATAAGATAACCAATAATCTACGATACTTAGCACCGATGACGTGATAGCTAAGTGCATGAAAGAAAAGACCTGCAAATATATGCTTATATAAAAATGAGAAAAACCAAAGTCGATTTTCCTTTTTCTTTTTCTTTTTTTTTTTTTTTTTTTTTTTTTTTTGTGGAAAAAACCATCCTACTTATCCATGTGAGAACAAAAACCTTTGAGGGACAAGCTGCCAACTCAAATACCTTAAAGGTCATAGGTTCAAAACTTCAAATTATATTTGGTCATTTGTTCCGGAAATATCTTACAAGGAGAAAGAAGCAACCATACATTTAGGGTCAAAGTTAACCACAAAAGAAGTACAAGTTCAAAGAGAGGGAAAAAAGGATACCAATAAGTACAAAAATAATGTACTACAGATTTCATCAATAGCTAACAGCCTTTGATTCATCTTTCAAACTATCTAAGGTTCATGCCTCGAATGTTAGCGCCACAGTCACTCAAGATTCGGCAAATATAAGTGAAATAATGCATGTATTATTTACAATGTGCTAATTTGAACTCAGTCAAGCATCAGTGAAGATTGTTGGCATATACCACCAGTCCGCCATTGCAAACTAAGTGGAAGTTAGGACTTTTCTAGCTAACAGAACTACCCACCTCTGGGAAAAGCTCGAAGGGTTCTTGCTTGGCATACTGAAAGGACCCACCACCACCTCGTCCTCGTCCTCGCCCTCTAAATGCCATCCCCTGAGTGTAGAACAAATGAGTAAATTACTCAAGGGACAATACAAAAAGGAAGTCTAATCTCAAATGTCTATTATCTTACATCTAAATAATAGACAGAGTTGTTTTCATCATTTAATGGAGAAGGTCAGTATGATTCAATACCTGGAATTCCTTAAACCTTCTTGATGACTTGCTCAAATTATGGCTGAAACAAACAAGAGTGCTCCCTAGCACGATGCTACACTACACACGTCCTGAGAAGAACAAAGATGGAGATGGCAACATACTGATTTTCAGAAAACTTGAAATTGAAAGCATACCGAAACTCATTTCATTAAAATGTATTAAGAGTCATACATCTTAAACACACCGTTTATCCCTTGTAAACGACAGGCTAGAGAATTTTCAAAAACATAATGACTAATTTCCTAACCAAAATCAAAATCAACGATAATACTGTAAAATTCGCCTAACAATAGTGAGGAGGAGGACTTGCCTAACAATAGTGTCTTCTTTCCTCTGGCGATTTGTAGCCGAGCAAAGAACATTATAGTTCATACAAAAGAATGGGAAATGGCCAAACAATATTGGAGGACGAAGAGACTACACATCAAACCATTTTCATGTGAAGGGAAATGCGCAAATAATCTATAAACATAGTTCATACAAAAGAATAGCCATGATGTGGAGCCTTGAAAAGTGATAGTCATTTGAAACAGGTTGTTAAACTATAAGTTTAGTAGTTGAACATATTTATGTCTAATAAGTTCATGGTTGTGTTACAATCCATTCCAAAGCACATTCTGATTGATTGTCTTACAATTCAGTTCAACATCTACCATATCAATTGTCTATCATCTTAGACCTCCATTATATCCACTGAAACTCAAAGAAGAAAGAATGTGGAAAAGATAAGCAAACTAGTTTTTCTGACTTCACTAATTCCAAGTAATATGCATATCACTCACAAAGCTAAACGTGATGTGCATGTAAGAATCAATTTTAAACAGCTCTTTGTTCTTTCACAGATCAGAAAACTTGCAATAAGATGTTAGATACAAATGATGGCCATCATTGCATGAGATGCAATGCTATACTAAGAAAAAAGAACTAAATCAGTATTATTCAGAGCCCTATTAAGAATGATATCAGTCATTTATGTGTATCTTAAAAATCTGGTGAACATGTTTAAGCAACTGACAACTTTCTGCAGGATTGGTGGTATGCGAAAGAACATGCATCTTCTCTTTCAATTCATTCTCTATAGTCATTAAGTAGTTCAAGTCATTCTACATTGAAGAATATGTCTACTAACAGAAATGTACAACAAACGAAATTCAAACACCACAATCAACTCATCTAACTTCGAAGTTTTAATGTTCAAAGTTCCAACCATCTGATAGCTAGAACACAGGAATCAAAAGGATGCAACAGCATAATGTAGCTCCCCTACACACAAATTGCTCAAAAAACCATTCATAGGATTCAATCAATTGATAGAAACTCCTTATTTAGAGGTGAAATTCTGCAAGCATACGCAGCTATCTCCAACTCTTTTCATTTTCCAAATGAGTTAGAGGTCCGAACAAGGCTAAAACACAAGCTCCTAGAACAATCGGTTACTAACCCGAGCCTTACGAATTTAACAGGAACAATCGACATCTTAACTTAACCATTCGAATCCTCCCCTCCTCGAAATTAACATAAATTCAACCACAAAAAAAGGGAAAAAAATCATGCTCTCTCTGTCGCCATCGGGATTCGTAGAGAGTACCTGAACTCATTGTGGAAATTCCTGACAGCTCCGATATAGAAATTTTCATTCGTATCATACAGACCGCCAAGTAACAAAGTAGCTCGATTGACCGTCGCCGGCGATATGCTAGTGGGTCGAGATTAAGGGGATTTGGGAAAGGAAAGGCGGGGAAGTTTGAAGGAGAGCGAGCGGGGAAAGAAGAGAGGAAGAGGAAGCGAAGAGTTGAGAGGTGCGGCACATCGGCCCCATTATCCACTTCAATCCAACCCATGTGAAGGCCCACTAATTAGGGTTTTAGGTCCTTAAACCCTACTAATCTTGACTAAAAGATTAGAGGTGTTCGTCTGTTAAGTAGGGTCGGGTCGGGTGACTATGAACTAAAACATCAAGTAAAGTTGTAAAAATATTGTACGCGACTAAAGTAAATGAGAAGTTATCTCTACATAAAATGACGAGATGCAGAGTCGATTCAACGAACGGTGACGAGATGTGCGATGTTCCTACAACTAATGATGTGCAAATGACGTCGATTATCGAAAAATGTTCCCTCAAGGATGTAAAGACAAAGATAGTGAAAGAAGGAAACCGAAACAAGACTTTCATTTTTAGGGTATAGTTTGTTTTTAGTTTATTTTTTAAAATTAAAAAAAAAACCATAAATATGAAACGTCACAATGTAGATATGTTTGAATGGACAATCATGTAACAATACAAGTCTACCGCTAGCAGAAATTGTCCGCTTAGAGTGATTGCATTGTTCAGTCGACTTTAGTTTTTTTTTTTTTCTTTTCTTTAATTCGTATATCTAATCAACACAAAATTAAAAAGTTTAAGATTCCCATTACATAAAATTAAAAATATACTTAATAAATTAATTAATTTTTACAAATTTTGAATTTATTAACAACTACTACACAGAAAGTTGAAAGTTTATAGACCTATGGAACGAAAGTACAGAGATCTATTAGACAATTCTAAAAGTTTCGGAACAAAATAGAAACGAAACTTCTAATGAATGGTTTAATTTTTATCTAGGACTGAACAATGATTCAGAGCCAATTGAATTATACGAGAAGTCCTCGATGTTTTTCGGTGGCATCTGTGGCATTTGTGGCATGGCATCCTGAACCATCTTCAAACATTCAATGAGCTGTGACACCACATGATTCATGTCTGGCCTTTCAGCCGGAGTTGACCATGTGCACGACAGAGCCAACTCCACAAATTTTCCAACGGAACAACTTTCTGTGGACCCTCCTAACCTTGGATCAATAATGTCTTGGATATTGCCTTCTTCAATGAAAGGCTTAGCCCAGTCCACAATGTGGATGTTGTACTCGGAGCCCTTGATTATGGCAGGTCGCCCGGTCACCAACTCAAACAGGATGATTCCGAAACTGTAAACGTCACTTTTCTTGGTGAAGTTTCCAGATAAATGAATCCTGCAATGGATTTATATGTTTCAATTCTTATCAGATTGGACACAACAAAAATTTACTTGAATAGCGGGAATATCTATTATGTCGAGTTTAGAAACTAAATAGATATAACTATCTTATAGTTTAAGTACTAAATGTGTTCTATAATATACGTGGTTGCTGATGAGGACCACTTGTTGAGGGTTGTTGAGAGAGAAGTCTCACGTCGGCTAATTAAGGGATTGATCATGGGTTTATAAGTAAAGAAATACATCTCTATTGGTATGAGGCCTTTTAAGAAAACCAATCATACCATTGTGGAGGTTCATGCTTCTTAACATAGTATCAGAGTCATGCCCTTAACTTAGTCATGTCAATAGAATCCTCAAGTGTCGAACAAAAGAAGTTGTGAGCCTCGAAGGTAGGTGTAGTCAAAAGTGACTCAAGTGTGGAACAAAGGGTGTACTTTATACAAGGTCTCCAGAGAAGGAGTCGAACCTCAATTAAGGGGAGGCTGTTCGAGGGCTCCATAGATCTCAGGGGAGGCTCTATGGTGTACTTTGTTCGAGGGAGTGTTATTGAGGATTGTTGGGAGAGGAGTCCACATCGGCTAATTAAGGGATTGATCATGGGTTTATAAGTAAGGAAATATATCTCCTTGGTATGAGGTCTTTTGGGAAAACCAAAAGTAAAGCCACGAGAGCTTATGCTCAAAGTGGACAATATCATGCCATTGTGGAGGTTCGTGATTCCTACCACCGCTAACTATCAGAATACTCATTTTAGTCTAGGAAAAAGAACCAATGCATTGACTGTTGATACTTACGTAGGGTCGACATATCCGAAAGTGCCAGCAGGACATGTGGACAAATGAGTATCACTCTCATTTGCAAATACCCTGGAGAGTCCAAAATCTGATATTTTTGCTTGCATTCTTTCATTCAATAAGATATTTGAAGTTTTCATATCTCTGTGAATTATAGGTGGCTTGCAACC
Organism: Cucurbita moschata; assembly: GCF_002738365.1. Taxonomy (NCBI): domain Eukaryota; kingdom Viridiplantae; phylum Streptophyta; class Magnoliopsida; order Cucurbitales; family Cucurbitaceae; genus Cucurbita; species Cucurbita moschata. The sequence goes on from NW_019268534.1 coordinate 3,499,531, forward strand.
ATTGTGTAAATATTCCAACCCTGCAGTTTGTTTACTAGATGTCACAATCTAGAAGAATGAACTGATAAGTTTTTGTGTTGATTGTATATACCTTGGGCTGCATCAACTGCAATTTGGAGTCTTTCCATCCAACTCAAGACCTTTGTGTTTGGATCTGTCTCAGTAAAAGGGGGGAAAATCATCATATATAGGATACATACATTTTAGATCGATATCCTTTGTATGATAATATTATAATTACCGGATAGATGCTTGCGTAGATTTCCATTAGACATGAATTCGTAAACGAGCGCCTTATGCTCAGCCTCATCACAGTAACCAATGAGAGAAACCAGATTTCTATGATGAACAACGGCTAATATTTGAGCCTACATTTGCAAAATACATAAGAGATGAGTTCACTAACGACAAGGCTGCAAGCAAATTTGAACCATAGAAAAACTGGACGAACCTCTGCTTTGAATTCATTGGGGCCTTGTTTTGAAGATGCAGACAGAAGCTTGATAGCAACTTGGGTTTTATCACTTAATGCACCATAGTACACTTTTCCAAATCCTCCTTCTCCAATAGTTGTTTTCAAGTTATCTGAGATAATAAGTATCTCCGAGTACCTAACTTGGCGGTTCTTCGATTTAAGTAACCGTTCTTCAATCGATCTTTTGAGATTCTCTGCACCAAGGAAAAAATAAACAGATTTTGGTACATTTACACCTATGGCGTCAATCATCACTCAGGGAACTCTTTACCCTGTTTGCCTCAGTTACATTGTCTCATAAATAAGTTATAGAAGCTAAAGAAATGAGAGATTTACCTCTTCGTTTTCTCCTTTTGTATATTACCAAAGCAACCATTAAGATAGGGAGGAGCACAGCTATTATACAGGAGATGATTATAAGGGCCAAGTACTTCTTCAGCTTGCTATAGCATTTAAGTGATGCACAAAGATCTGGATTTTCACCCACACTTGTACAAGCAGAAGAAAATGTCAAGTTTAACCAAATGAATTTTCCTTTGTATTTTCTATTAATCATTTAATAAATCAAAACGGTATTTGATTTTTTATTTTCAATTCTTGAAAACTAAACTTATAAACACTACTACCACCAATGATTCTTTTGATAACTCTTTTTTACATATGTTTTCAAAATTGAGGCCAAGTTAAAGAAAAATAAATAAATAAGCAAATTTCAAAAACCATAGTAAAGAAATTAGGAGGAAATGAGCATAAATTTCAAAAACGGAAACAAAAAACAAAATCGTTATAACATGAGGCCTAAATTAGAAGGTGACAACATAGCAGTAAAGAAACAGGGAGAGTGAGAAACAGCTTAAGAATAAAGTGAGGGGAAATAAACTTAATTAGATAGCTAACCTTAATGTAAGTGATCCAGCTTCAGCCTTTTGCAATAGAGCCTTAGGAACTGAGCCTGTGAACTTGTTCCTAGTTAAATTACTGCAAACGTAGTAAAGAGATAGACAATATAAAATTCATCCTGGTATTTCATTTTCTGGATATCTGGATTGAAAATATGAAGCTTACAGGGTTCTTAAATTTGGCAAATTTCCTAAGAAATCTGGCACCGATCCTGTTAACTCATTATTGGACAAATCCCTGACAGAGAACAGAATAGTAAGTTGGCATAAAATCGGTATTCATTAACTTTTCTTGTTATTTGAAGTCTTTGTTAGGCCTGATTCCCTTAGATATAACTATTAAATAAAGAATATTTCTTAAGGGATGCTTACAGTGATGTTATTGATAGGAGATTCGCGATTGAAGCAGGAATTTCTCCTGTCAAGTTGCTTGAGCTCAAGTTTCTGCTTGCAAGACAAAGGAGAGAAACGTGGTGTTTAATATAACAGATGAATCACATAAGCATTGAACATTCTCCTAAACCACCAAAAGGAAAAATGATATGAGCCCCAAGAGTCCAGGACTGATACATGGGCTCTAAGTTTGAGAAATTTTCATCTACAACACAACATGAAATCAAACGTACAATTCAAATGTACGCTCTGTGGCAAAATTTGATGTTTTAAGAGTGCACTCACATTGAGAGGATACTTGATGCGTTACTGTTGCTGCAGGTTAAACCAGCCCATATTAATTCACTTGGAAAACATGGGTCACCTTCCCAGTTTCTGATCAATCTGAATGCTTGCTTGACACCCATCATAGCATCGGCTATTGTTACCAATGGAAAATAGAAGATCAAATGACAATCAGGTGTGAGCAAGATGATAAAACAGGATGATGCCATATTCATAATTTTGAGACGACTCTTCCTAAGTTCAGTCATGTGAAATTATCACGGGTCAGGAAAGATGATTCTAATCTACCAGCTTATCTGGTAGTATCCTTTCTTAGAAACAATCAGTCAATGTGGCTCCAGCATCCTAAATTATAGCGAATGCCCACACATAAAATAACATTAGGAATTAAAGAAACACAGACAAGAACAAAAGATATATACCATCTTCAGAAACAGTTGATGCATTTTGCATCTCTTTTGCAAAATATATCTCAAAGCCATTCAGTATGGGAGGGAGGTCTGATCCCTTGGCAGCAGAAATTGAAAACTGCAGTTGGCCTGAACTATCTGACATGGCATTTAGACTGAGAGATAGGGGCTTCAAATAATCAAGTGTAGCATTTGTTGTTGCACTTCGTTGCCCAGTCAAATCAATCTTCAGTCTCCTCTGTTTCCCTTGAAGCTTTTCAATCTCAGCAAAGTGGAAGTAAACATAAAACTGTGAATTGGAAGGTAGGGGTACCCAGAAATAGCTCAAGGAGCAAGTGGCATTCTGTTCCTTTGCAGCAGTTCTCAACAATGTATCTGGTATTTTGTACGCATCATTATTTCCCTGGCTTATGCTAGAGTTTGTGGCACTGAAATTCAGTAGGTCAACGTTCAAGGGGTTCCAAATTCGATCATAAACATCGGCCGGGTATCTAGTTTAAAAAATTGCAAAAAGTCAACAACTTCAAAACCATTACATTGGTCCTGTAACATCAATTGACTAGAACTCAGTTTATTACAAAGAACATGAAGAGCTGAACTAAATCAACAATGCAAGTTACCTTAAAATCGATCTGCCACCAATGTCGGAACGCTGCATTGTGATGAGTGCCTTGGCCGTGGTTCGATAAATGGTATTATCTAGAGGTCGCAACTCCAATGCTGAAATGTAAGGCACCCCTTTGCTAGTGTTGAAAAGACAGACATTAATGTAATCTGTGGAAGGGGTATAGATGGTCTCTACATATCCATTGTCCCAATCCACTGTCCACCACAGATTGGCCCCAAGGTATAAATCAAAAATAGGGGTAGTGTTCTTTCCGTCATAGTTTCCATATAGAAACGAAGCTCGAATCAAGTAAGCGTTGTCCTTTCCTTTTTCAGGCTTTAGGACATAACAATTCCTTCTCCCTTCAGGAAAACTTCTCACATTTTTTAGCTGTGGCCTAAGATTTCCAGAGTTGTTAGCGGAAACTGGCCGGCTAATTCCTGTATCTACAAAGTCTCGATCTGATTTATATAAGATGCCGTTATCTATATAATCTTCATCCGCTCCACAATCAATGCTAATGAAACCTAGTACAAGTGTTTGAGAGTAGGAATTCAATAAGATATGCATTTTCAATTCACAAGCAGAGATCCAAAAGGGAAAAAACAGATCCAAAGTGAATAAATTAGGTCCATAGTAGATATTTTCTTATATTTGATGTTTAAGATGGAAAATTTCTCATCAATAATTCCACTCGCTCAGTTTGTGCACCCCAAAAACTATAAACAACTCTGCCTTAGCTCATGAAACCTTGAACCCAGTGTTCCATGTTGATTTTTTTTCTCAAAACAAGTGGGATATTAGAATATGGAATGAACCGTTCAGATCTTAACAGCAAGAACCGAAACAACTAGAATCCGTTTACACTCTAGAAGAAAACAATGAAAGTAGAATTAAAAATCCGTCAAGAGAACAAACAATGAATGGAAAATTAAGAATCCGTCGAGAGAACTTATGCTAATCATACAACTTACCTGAGGGGTTGTCTGATGCAAGATTACGACCGCCATATCTGTTGTATCCAGCAGCTAGTTTGGAGTTGCAGAGAATAGTCAACACACAGAAGAAGATGAACCAAGATTTCAATAAAAGACTAATTATGGTGCTTGAAACTTGCCGGCCATTTCCAACGTAATCCATACTTGAAAGCACTAAATAAAGCAGGACATTGGCCAAGCAGAAATCCTATGGATTATGAACTTAGCCGAACAACCGATAATGAAAGGAAAAAACAGATACTTCTTTGATCATTCTGGGTTCCCAAGTCTTTCCTTTCCTTTCCTTTCTTAGATTCTACGTGTGGCCATGGACGACATACCCAAGAAGAAGACAGAATAAAATAAAAAACGGCGTCTAAGATGAAAAGATATGGTTAATTTCAATTAGAATAAAAACAACAGTCTTCTACCGGACTAACGAAAATACACTTTTTACAGAAATTGAATTTACACGCTCACACATGCACAAAAGAAAGAAAGAAAGAAAGAAATTCCCATGGAAATAAGCTTAATAACAATGAATAGGTCCAGAAAAGTAACCGTGAGAGGGGAATTGACATGTGCAGAAGACTCGAAAGTCATCGCCATCGCCAGCAGTGACGCAATAAATTTAAGCCAACGATGGGGTCCAGCGAAGAAGAAGGCTCACAGACACCTGTCCAACATCAAAACTTCAATTCAAAATCGAAAGGTCAGTTTACGAGTCAAAAGAGTATTAAGAGAATACGTCGATTACCAAAAATTAATTTGCAGCTCAAGAAATTTGACCCGAAAGGCCGGCACCAACATACTTAGGGTTTGAAAATTCAACATCTCTGATAAGCCTATGATTGATCTCCCTTCTACTTGTTTTTCCTTCTGATTTCTTCATAGCCACTGCTGTTTCGATCGGGAACTCGAAGAACAAGAACAAAACCAAGATTTAGACGTCAATGTCAATATCGGGAGAGCTTGAAGATTCAGACGGGAAAGTTCTTGTGTTCTAAGAACTGCGATTGATGGGCGTTTGGCGGCAAGGAGTTGGCGCGAGTCCAAGTTTCCGTTGGCTGCTTCCATTGATTTCAGCGAGAGACTCAACAATGATTAATTTTGAAATAAAATATTTTCTCTGAAATTTTAAGATAAAATTAGCTAAATTAAAAACAAATTATTATGGTATTATTAAGTTAATATGTAATTTTTTAAATAATCATTACTATTTTAATAATCTTTCTTTATAACATTTATTTATTTATTTTTTATTAATGTCACTCAAACATATTTAAAATCTTTCCATTTACATTATATTTGGTTTTTGTTTTAATAAAAATATAAAAATTAATAACAAATATATATGGTTTTTGTTTTTTAAAAAATAGAAAATAAAATAAATATATATAAGTAAAAAAAATTTAGATTAATCAATAATTGTATTTATTTCTATTGTTATTTATATTTCTATTCATATTAGATTAAATGAATTTTATTATTTATATACTTTATAAATATTTTTAAAAGATATTAGAGATATCCTCAATCTTTCATATAAATATCAAACCTTCTCGTTTTGATACCACTTGACACAATCGCACTTTCGAAGGCAGCGGACTAGCGATTGTGCGGCACTCACTTTCCAGCGACAAGTGAGCTTAAGCCAATTTGTTCTTGCGTCGCCTACGGCCAAGCGACGTATGATCGAGCCTCTAGCCTCGGTTTTAGAAAACGAGGAGAGAGAGAGATTTTAGAAAGAGACGTTATATAAGCAAGCAAGAGAAAGATAAGAACGGCTTAGCATATATAACCTTGGGTAGGGAGAAGTTGAGAACCGGATATTTGATAAATTGACAAATTTTTTAAATAAAGAAGTAAAAATAAATTATCAAACGAACTATTATTTGTTTTTGTGGTATCGACTATGGACCTTTAGCCACAACATGTGGTTAATGATTGTTACGTATAAATTCAAAAGATTTTGTTTCAAATTATGACCCTCTAGCTTGGGTTCCATCGTTTTAGACATAAACTCTGTATCAAATATTTATATCTCTTCAAATATGAGCAGAGGGAGACAATTTCAACCTAATTGACTTAAATCGATGTGTATAAAGCCAAATTTGACTTGGTTTTTGAGGGCAAAATTGGTAATGAGGACACAAATGACATGAAATTAAGTTTTAATTAAAGAGTTCGTTCCTCGAAGTCTCACACTAAAGCGCTTTTGGAGTTAAGTAAACGAATCAATATTTGGATCTGCAGGAGAGACATCTGACCTTCCTACTGATTGAATCACTTTAATCAGTTGAAAAAGGTTTCTACAAAAAGAATTGCAACACCACATCAGGACGAGCAGGGTAGTATTAAGGTTCGGTTCATTTGAAAAAGAGGTCGAGAAACCGTGCAAATGGTTGAACTGATTACTTCGAACTTTGATTTTTTAGTAGCCTGAAAATGGTCCACTCATAAAAGTGGAAGTAAATATGATTAAATATCTAAAAGTCGGTTATACTACATCACTATTATATTTATACATGATAGAGGTGATATTTGGTTCGATTTAATCAGTCTTGAGCGAAATCAAGAACCGAATCAAACCTTTCAGTCTAGTAAAAACAAGAGTCGAACTAATTTCCAACTAAGAACAAAATAGATAGGTTTGGGTTCGGTCGGTCCGGTTAGTTTCGAGTCCTAATGGGTTTTATGTGTAGACTACCTTGGAGAAGGAGCTATTTCAGATTCTGAGAGGACTCTAGTGGACATGGCACGAGTTTGTGCTGAAGTACTTTGAAGGACTGCCAAGCACTCCTTGAGCTCCTCCAAAACATGGCTCATGTCTGGCCTCTGTACAGCATTTGGCTGTGTGCACGACATGGCAAGTTCTATGATTTTCCAAGCTGAGTTTTTGTCAAAATCTCCTCCTAACTTGGAATCAACAATGTGTTCAATATCTCCTGTTCTGGTCACAGACTCCACCCAGTTCAATATGTAAAAGTTCCCCTGAGAAGATTTTGTTACTGCAGGTTGTCCCGTGATCAGCTCAAGCATGATGATCCCAAAGCTATACACATCACTTTGTTTATTAACGTTTCCATGAGTATGAGTTCTGTGTATTAACCACATAAAAATGGATATCCAAGTCAATAAGAAACCGAAGTGTTGAGTACTCAAAAGTTCTTAAAACTCTACTTACATAGGATCGAGATATCCAGGAGTACCAGCGAGACGAGTTAAAAGTCGAGATTGATTTTCAGTTGAAAAAGTTCTGGATAATCCAAAATCAGCTATTTTAGCATGCATTGTCTTGTCTAATAATATGTTCGCAGGTTTTAGATCTCTATGAATGATCGGGGGTTTGCAGCCATTGTGTAAATACTCCAATCCTGAAATATGCATAGTGCAGGCGTGCAGCCCAAATTAATAAACTTCATATAATCACGTCTTATCCTCCAACCCCAATCCCAGCGGATATTGTCTGTTTTGGCCTGGCCTGTTACGTATTGTCGTCAGCCTCACGGTTTTAAAACATGTCTACTAGGGAGAGGTTTCTACACCTGGTAAAGAATGTAACGTTCCCCTCTCCAACCGACGTGGGACCTCAACCCACCCACCTTGGGGCACAGCGTCTTCGCTGATACACCTCCCAATTCTGGCTCTGATACCATTTGTAACAGCCCAAGCCCACCGCTAGTAGATATTGTCCTTTTTGGCCTATTAATATCGTCATCAGTCTCACAGTTTTAAAACGCGTCTACTAGGGAGAGGTTTCCAAACCCTTTTAAGGAACGTTTCGTTCTCCTCTCCAACCGACGTGAGACCTCACACCCAGCTTCAACAAATTGGAGAGATAAGATATAAACAAAGAGTAGATATTGTCCTTTTTGGCCTATTAGTATCGCCATCAGTCTCACGGTTTTAAAACGCGTCTACTAAGGAGAGGTTTCCACACCCTTATAAGGAATGTTTCGTTCTCCTCTCCAACCGATGTGGGACCTCACACCCAGCTTCAACAAATTGGAGAGATAAGATATAAACAAATGGTTTTTTATTTTGCTTACTAACCCCGAGCTGCATCCACTGCAATTTGAACTCTTCCAACCCAGCTAAGAACATTCATATGTGAGTTTGTATTTCTGCCTGCATGGAAAACACATAAAGAATTAAGCTTAAGTTAGCGTAATGTTAGATTAAAAGTGTATCTCAATGAAGAATGCAAAGTATTCTATACAGTACGTACTTGATAAATATTGTTCTAAACTGCCATTAGCCATATATTCATAAATAAGTGCCCTGTGATCGCCTTCATCACAGTATCCAAGAAGAGAAACCAAGTTGCAATGATGAAGAACCATAAGAAGTTGTGCCTGCATTATTATAATAAATGTTTTACAATTAATATGATATATTAATGAATGAAATAAAGTAGTGGCAATCAGCTTAGCTCCTAGTTTAAGTAGCTGTATGCGATCTCGGTTGGTTGGTTTAAAAAGAGAAGCGAAGCATTTCTTATAAAGGTGTGAAAACCTCTTCGTAGTAGATGTGTTTTAAAAATCGTGAAGCTGACGGTCATACATAACGAACCAAAGCGGACAATATCTGCTAATGGTGGGCTTGGGCTATTACAAATGGTAGCAGAGCTAGACACCAGACGGTGTGACAACGAGGACGCTGGGCCTCCAAGGGAGGTGGATTGCGAGATCCCACATTAGTTAGAGAGGAGAAGGAACCATTCCTTATAAGGGTGTGGAAACCTTTCCCTAGTAGATGCGTTTTAAAAACAGCGAGGCTGACGGTGCTACGTGATGGACCAAAATGGATAATTTCTGCTAGTGGTGGGCTTGGGCTGTTATAAATGGTATCAGAGCCAGACATCGGACGGTGTGACAACAAGGACGCTGGCCCCCAAGGGGGGTAGACTGCGAGATCCCACATCATTTAGAGAGGGGAACAAACCATTCCTTATAAGGGTGTGGAAACCTCTCCCTAGTATACGCATTTTAAAAATCGTAAGGTAGATGGCGATACATAACGGACCAAAGCAGACGATATTATATACACGTTGGCAGTGGGATATGTACCTCTGCTTGAAATTCTTTGTAGCCTTGTTGTGATGTTGGTGAAAGCACCTTCACAGCAACCATGGTTTGTTGATCTTCAAGAACACCCAGAAAAACTTTCCCAAATCCTCCTTCTCCAATAACCACTCTGAAGTCTTCAGTAATACTTACAACCTCCAAATAAGTGTATCGTCTGTTCTTCAATCTTATCGCTCCTGATCTTTGCATCCTTTCAACCGAATTATTATTGCCTGAGGAAATTCTAAAACTTCAAAATGTAATAACAACAATCCAGGACCAGGCTGTTTACCAAACAAACACCAAACACTGAGTGAATAAATAGAATAAGTGAAAGGAAGAACATGCCTTTGTTGGTTCTTCTTGTATAGATAATCATTATAATCACTCCTCCCAACAGAACCAGGACAAGGGCTGCTATCACGCCGCAAAAAATAGGAACTGGAATGCCCAACTGCTTCTTTCTGTGCACGTTGCATGGAGGCGACCAACAGAGTTCAGGATTTCCTTCCACACTGAATTAAATCAAGAAGAAGAAAATGAATTCCTCTAAGTTTGTGGCTGTGTTGAACTTGAATGTTCAAAATAAAGATAGTTTAAGGAAAGAGACCTTAAAACTAAAGTGCTATCTTTGGACTTCTGGAGAAGAGTTTCAGGTACTACACCAGTGAGTTTATTCCCACTCAAATTACTGCATGCATGGAATGAGAAGAAATATAGGTTACTCTGTTATGTATATTGAAATAATGAGATGTTTTTATGATCAAATGACATACAGATATTGCAGTTGTGGTAATAGGCCCAAGAATTCTGGTATTCCTCCTTTCAACTCGTTATAGGATAGATCTCTAAGAAATAACAAGAATCATGACAGTATTAAACATAAATGTGGCAAGCAGCTCGATTATGGTCAAATCAGAGGGTTTTTGGAGCATGAAAATTGAAATAGTTACATGGAGTTGATTGCTGTAAGAAGGGAGATGGAAGCTGGGATATCTCCTGTCAAGTTGCTGTTGCTTAAGTTACTGCATGCCAAAACATAAATTTGGATATCAGTGACAGATTACAGAAATTTGAACTCTTGAGTCAGTGAGTTTTCTGGATGAGAAAGTACTTAACAGTGAAATGATTCTAGGCCAAGAAGGGGGGTTAGTGTTATTGCTGCAAGTCAATCCCTCCCAGGAGAATGCTGGTGGTTCACAAGGATCTCCCTGCCAATTTTTACTCAACTTGTAATGGCTCTTGATGTCCCTTGTTGCATTCACTGCACAAATGTACACATATATATGAGCAACTGTAACGGATCAAACCCACCGCTAGCAGATATTGTCTTTTCTGGGTTTTCTCTTTCGGGCTTCCTCCTAAGATTTTTAAAATGCGTTTGTTAGGGAGATGTTTCTACACCCTTATAAAGATTGATTTATTTCCCTCTCAACCGACGTGGGATCTCACAATCCACCCCCTTCAAAGTCCAGCGTCCTTGCTGGCATTCGTTCCTCATGGTTGAAGAGGGGAACGAGTGCCAACGAGGACACTGGGCCCAAAAGGGGTGGAATGTGAGATCCCACGTGGTTGAAGAGGGGAATAGAGAAAGGAATGAGAACGCTGAGTCCCGAAGAGATTGGATTGTGAGATCCCACGACGGTTGAAAAGGGGAATGAAACATTATTTATAAGGGTGTGGAAACCTCTCCTTCACAGACACATTTTAAAAACTTTGAGGGAAGCCCGAAAGAGGAAGCCTAAAGAGGACGATATTTACCACCGGTGGGGTTTGACGAGGTAAGACTCTGTTTGAATGATTTTTTAAACACTTAGAAAGTCATTCTAAATAGACGCTAAAGAAAAGGAAGAGAACCGTACCATCTTGGGAGAAGGTGAGTGAATTAGTAGTGTCCATGGTATGGAAAATCTGAATGGCATTAAGGATAGGAGGGAGGGAAGAGGCAGAGGTTGCAGAAATTGACAATTTATTAACTTGGTTAAGAACCACATCATAGCCTTTTGAGCAAAGGGATTGTGGGGTGAGATATTGGAGCAGTTTAATGGAGCTGGTGATGGTATGAACATCGTTGAATGTAATACTCATCTCTCGAAACTGCCCAGATGGAAGCCTCTCAATCTCTGCAAAATGAAAGCAAAAGTAATACCGAGAATTACTCCCTTCCCTAGGCGTCCAGGTATACTCCAATGGAAAGCTGGAATTGGTGGCACGACATGCCGTTTGCAACAGAGCCGGCGGCACCTTGTGTGGATCATCGTTGCTCTCAGTTATAAACGCCTCCGTTGACACCAATATCGAATTATCACCAAATGCATCATCACATTCGTAACCTTCCCAATATCGATCAAAAACATCTTGCGGGTATCTGCATTATAATTAACCAAAAGGGTATAGTCGGTTGCTTTAGTAAGTAGACTATATCATTGCATGAACATATCCTATCCATATAGTTTTATTCAAATCTGCCATGACATAGCCTAACCATATCATTTCCTGAGCTACAGTTACATTATGTGTATCGCGTCCTTTTCGTATTCTATCTCAAACATATCATCGAACACACCATACGCAAGAGTTATCGTACCATTCACATATCATAACATATGCATACTAAGCAGAAGTATTGATTACCGAATTTGTTTGGTGCCTCCAATGTCCCTCAGTGCCCAAAGTTGTAAGGGTTTTGCGTCGTCACTGGGATCAGTTGGGTAAAGGGAGATGTCCAATGGTCGTAATTCCAAGGCAGAAATGTAAGGCACTCCATTCGCGATTCCAGTGTTAACCAAACAGACGTCCAGATAATCCGTGCCGCCGGCGGAATTGGAAGAAGGAGGAGTAACAGCATCCAGAGTTAGACTACTTAGTCTTATAGTAGTCCAGAAGTTCACGCCCAGATACAGGTCGAAGATCGGGGTGGTGTTTAAGCCGTCGTAATCGCCATACACAAACGAAGCTCTGATCAGATATCTTTTACTACTGCTCTGTTCTTTCATCTGGTTCTGATCTGGTGCAAGATGATAGCAATTCCTTGTGCCGTTTGGAAAGCTTCTCAAACTCCAGTATTGTGATGCCAAACTCGCACGAAGCTCTGGTGATATTTGATAGCTCATTCCTGAATCCATCATATATTTGTCAGACTTATAATCCAACCCAGGCCATGTGCCTATCGTGTCTTCAGATGCGCCGCAGTCGATGTTGATGAAGCCATCCACCGATCCTTCTTTCTGCAGCAGAGAAGCGGCGAGAAGGCATCGGCAGTGGAAGCCCATCGCCAGAAGACATACACACGCACACACCACAGAAGCTAAGCGCGATTCCACGCCCATGCCCATGCCCATACCCATTACCAAGGAACGTAAAACAACCAAACTTCGCCATTTTTGGGTCCCTAATTATTCTCTCTATATAGAACCAAACTTCATTGTTCTTGAATTTCCACTCTTAATTTCGAATCGGACGTGCTTGACTGGCATTTCTTAAACTTCACTATCAAATTCAAGTCATCAAGGAGAGACTAGGCTCTATATGGTCCCTGGTACCATATACCCATATACTGGGTCTGCCGAATACGATAGTTTAGTCTTTGATTTCGAGTCCCAAATTTTAAATTACACTTTCTTCTCTCCTAAGCTTCAAAACTCAGCTATTATTCCAAACTCCGCTATTATTCCAAGCTAGCTGCATCAATGCACCTGTCTAGTTCGGTCGTTTACCCGTTCTTTCTAAAAGACATTATAAATAGAAAACATGAAAGTGTCACGGCCCAGTAGTCGGCTTAACAATAATGACATTTGTCGCTAGTTTCGAGTCTTGAATAGAGAACAAAGCTAGAGGGACCTGCCAAGGCAACTTTCGGATACTATGTAAGTTTAAAACACCGCAACTTTTTTTTTTTGTAGTGTTACAGATTTTTTATAATATTAAAATTCAAATTTTTAAAAATAAAATTGACGGAATATTATATTATAATTTTACTTATGAATTATTATTTAATTTATGAAGATATTTGTATTTTTTTAATAAAAATTTCGAATTTTTAAAAATAAAATTGATGGAATATTATATTATAATTTTACTTATGAATTATTATTTAATTTATGAAGATATTGTATTTTTTTTAATAAAAATTATATAGAAGAATGAAAACCATTATTTAAAAAGTTTCTTATAAAAAAAATAATTAAAAGACTTTTACGGAAACATGCAAAGAGACTTTTTTATTTACTTTTTATTTTGAATATAATTAATTAATTAATTGATATAATTTGAGAAGTTAATATAAATCAGTAATTTAAATTAATTAATGAATAATAATTTTTAGAAATACTTACTCACTTCTAAAAATTAAAAAAAAAAATTATTAAATGAATTAAAAATATAACCTGTACCAATTATTTAAAATTAAAAGTTTATATAATTTTATTAAATATCATTTATTTATTTGAAGATAATTATTAAAATTATGAGTAAATAAATTCAAAAATCTAAAAGGTATATTATACGTAATATATTTATTAATAAATAAAAATTAAACTAAAATCTAATTACTTAAAATTATTTTAATAATACGACAAAATAAAAATGATATGAATAACCTTTCAGTTAATTAATTATTTAAACAAAAATATTATTTATTGATATGAAATTGAGAAAGCATTTTTAAGAAATATAAAACACATTTATTTTTTAATCTAAAAAATCTAGGGTCGAGCGAACTAGTCCATACTATACATAAAGTAGAGTAGCTCTTAAAGAGCAACACGGTGTATATTTGGATTGGGTTGGAATTTTTTTTAGATCTACCTGAAATTCAGGTTGGTAACCCGAATAGGGTTCCCAACGCCTTCTATTTTAGGGTTGGGTCGTTAGGTTATTTATTTATTTTATTTAAAAAAAAGTTCATTCTTATATACCCTACCTATCATATTTAACCGTTACATTTGTTACAAATATTAAATATTCTTAATTTTCATAGTGATCATAAAAGTGAGGTTGGACGTTGGATTGTGAACCCTATTTCTAGTTTTTTGGGTTGACCTGACCCAAAAAGTTCCAACTCACTAATCAAACTTATTTTTGTTTTTTTGGAAAAAATAACCCAACTAAAAAAACCTAATACAACCCAACCTAACCCTAGCGTTACGTAATTCAAGTTGTCTAGGTCAAGTCATATGAACACCACGACTACACACATATTTAGATTAAAATTTGAATTTCGATTTAATACATAACGGTCCCGATGTTCTCTTGTAGCTTGAACGCGTTAGTACACCAAGAAAACACATTCACATAGCATACGAGTAGTTTAAGCTTAAAAACTCATACAACTCCTCAATAATTCCGATCTTTTGAGTCTTTGACCCAATAATGTAAGGTTAAATCATTAAAATATATATATATATATTTATATATATATATATATAGACAAAAATTTGTATATAAAACGGTGAGACGAATAACTCGACTCGATACAGTGTAGACGAAAACTTGTGCGTTGAACTCAAATATTCTACCGTCAAATAATATAGGGTTTATGCACTGTTTCAGATCTCAATTTCTATTCAGTATTTTAACGCATTTAACTCAAATATTAATTTTAAAATACTCATAAACCGATCAAAAATAATATTATAACATTTAAAAGTATAGAGATATTTCTAAAATAAACAACCATTCAATTTAAGTGGTACAAATTAGGTTTAATTGATCGGATTCTTCAAATTATTATTATTATTATTTTTTTCTGTAATATTGAAATTTGAACATTTAATTTATTTGGATATTTTATCTATTTTAATAAAAATTATATTGAAAAAAATGAAAACTATTGATTAAAAAGTTTCTTGGAAAAAATAATTAAAAGATTTTTATTGACCCTTTCCTCATTTACTTTTTATTTTGAATATAATTAATTAATTAACTGATATAATTTGACAAGTCAATCTAAATTAAAAATACTTACTTAATTCACTCCTAAAAATAAAAAATTTATTAAATGAATTAAAAATATAACGTGGGCTAATTATATAAAATTAAAAGTTATATAATTTTATTAAATATCATTTATTCGAAGATAATATTATTCCAAATATATTTATTAATGAATAAAAATTAAACTAAAATCTAATTTATTAAAACTATTTTAATAATTTGAGAAAATAAAAATAATATAAATAACAATTAATTATTTAAATTGACTAATGTAATAATATTGTTGAATCAAATAAAAATATTATTTATTTATATGAAATTCTTAAAACATTTTTAAGAAACATCAATCACATTTATTTTTTAATTTCAAACATAGGTAGTCGAGCGAACTAGTCTATACTATGCATAAAGTAGAGCAGCTCTTAAAGGGCAACACTAAGTGTAAACACGGGTTGGGTTGGAGAAAATTTTTAGGTTGGAGAAAATTTTTAGATCTACCTGAAATTCTGGTAACTCGAATAGAGTTTTCAACTATATCTTCTATTTTTAGGTCAAGTCGTCGCGTGTTTATTTTTTTATTTAAAAATATTCATTCTTATCTACCATATATATCACATTAATAACTAAAATATCATGAAACTCAAATATCAAGTTTAAGAAGTTATCAAATATTAAATATTTTTTATTTTTCCAGTAATTTTAAAATTTTCACAATAATTGTTTCGGTTGATCTGATCAAAAAAACCTCCTACTCACGAATCAAACTAAATTTATTTATTTATTTATTATATTTATTTGAAATCAATGGATTTATAGTCGAGACATCCTACACCTTTTGTTAAATTATTTATTTATTTTATCACAGCTCATTTTTTTATTTATTTTATTTTATAATGTAAGCTTAGAAGGCTGTCTGAAATAAAATAAAAAAATTTAAATTTTAAGATAATCTTCAAAGAAAAAATCAATTCTATAAACTTATATCAATTTTTAACATTAAAATTCCAATATTACCATTATATCAAATTATATATATATATATATATATATATATATATATATATATATATATATATATATATATATATATATATATATATATATATATATATATATATATATATATATATATATATATATATAAAATTTATTAATTATAAATTTGGATGGAGTTGAAATTAAATAAAATTTATTAATTTTCACCTCTAAAATCAATAATAAATTATAAATAATTTAACATTAAAATACTATTTTATATTTTATATTTCTAAATTGGTTTTATTTCTGAATTTTTAAATGTTTGAATTTCAATAAACCTTAAAATTACCCATTAATATTTATTATTATATTATTTTAAGATGGGTTAAAAAAAAATATAATGACTAAATTCAAAAAATACCCATTAATTTTCATTATATATATGACGTCATAAATATTAAAAATAGAGATTTCTTTAAGTACTACCCGGTTATATTTATACAATTATTTATTATTTTATTTTATTCTTTGTTTATAATTATTTGACTTTCATCGAGTTTTAAATTATTTATTATTTTATTTTATTCTTTGTTTATAATAAAAACATAGTTCAAATCTTATTTAACTTTCATCGGTATCAAGTTTTCGAGGCGACCCAATGTGAGACGAAGTTTCAATCGAGGTATCGTAGCACCTGTTGGTGACAACAGAAAACTGAAGTGAGATTGAGAGGAGGAGTGATTTGAATGATGGGGAGGGAGGTACTTTTATAGGGGAATTCCCGGAGTTGGTTGAGAGTTTTGTGGATGAAGTTTGAATTCACCTCCTCCTTCTCTTCGGTAGTAACTAATTCAAACTCTATTATTAGCTTCAACACCCTCCCTTAAACTGAATTCTGCGGAAATCAGTTTAGGACTTCACTTCATCTTCTTGATATACATCTTGTATTCTGCACATCCCCATCTTTCTTCTAAGCTTCTCGAACAATGGTTGTTTCAAGGGCTTTGTGAATAGATCTGCGATTTGTTCATCACTTTGGCAAAAGTTGAGTTCAATAATGCCTTCTTTACACAAATCACATAAGAAATGAAATCGAACATCGATGTGCTTGCTCCTTCCATGCAACACAGGATTTTTGGATAACTTAATAGTTGACATATTATCACAATATATAACCGTCGTACCTGGTTGCTTCTGATTAAGAATTTCAAGCATTTTTCTTAACCAAATTGCTTGGCACGAGCATGCTGCTGCTGCCACAAATTCTGCTTCTGTAGTTGAGAGTGTTACAATAGGTTGCTTCCTTGAAGACCAGCAAATAGCTCCTGAACTCATCATGAAAATACTTCCTGAAGTACTTTTACGATCGTCTATATCACCTGCATAGTCGTTATCTGTATAGCCAACCATCTTCGGATCATCTCCTTTCTTGTAGAATACCCCCAAATCAAAGGTTCCTCTCACATAACGAAGTATCCTTCTTGCTGCATTGAGATGTTTTTCCGTTGGATGCTCCATGTAACGACTTATCATACTAACTGCATACATGATGTCTGGTCTTGTTGAAGTTAGGTACATCAAACTTCCCACAATTTGTTTGAAGTACCTGTTATCAACCTCTCGCCCGTCAATATCCTTGTGCAACTTTAAACCCAATTCTGATGGAGTTCCAAATGTGCGCTCATCCAATTTAAATCTTTCAAGTAATTCTTGAGCATACTTCTTCTGACAGATAAAGTTACCCGCGGGAGTTTGAGTAACTTCTACTCCAAGAAAATATCTCATCAAGCCAAGGTCTGTCATTTCAAATTCCTTCATCATGCTCTTCTTAAAAAATTGAAACATTTCTTCATTATTGCCGGTGAATATTAAATCATCAACGTATAAGCAAATAATGATAATGTTACCTCCCTTTTCAGTTTTCACATACAACGTATGTTCATACGGGCATTTAGTGAATCCCATCTTTTCAAAATGAGAATCAATGCGACTGTACAATGCCCTCGGAGCTTGCTTTCAACCGTACAAAGCTTTCTTCAACTTGTATACTTGTTCCTCTTTGCCTTTTTGAACAAAACCTTCTGGTTGCTCCACATATACTTCTTCTTGAAGCTCTCCATGTAAGAAGGCCGATTTCACATCAAGTTGATAAATAGGCCAAGATTTCTGTGCTGCAATAGAAATTATGAGCCTAATAGTGTCTTGACGTGCCACTGGTGCAAATACCTCCTTATAATCAATTCCATACTTTTGCTTGTATCCTTTTGCAACAAGTCGCGCCTTGTACTTATCCACCTCACCGTTTTCATTCAACTTGGTTTTGAAAATCCATTTTACTCCGATTGTTTTCTGGCCTCTAGGAAGATCAGTGAGCTCCCAAGTCTTGTTCTTCTCTATGGATTTGATTTCAGTGTCCATAGCTTCCTTCCATTTCTTCTCCTTTACTGCTTCTTCATAGACAATTGGATCACTATCCATAAAGAATGCAAAATAACCACTATCACTTGATTCATAGTCCATCTCATAATCAATCATCCAGTTTGGTCTCTTTCTTGTTCTTGGATGTCTTTGATTATGATCATGATCTTCTTCTACTGGTTCTTCTTGTTGAGCTTGTGATGAGCTCTCTCCATGCTTATAGTGAGGCTGAATAGGGGCTTCAGTTTGTTCTTCTTCAAGATCTACAGGAATCTGCTGATTCACAGTGATCTTTTCTTCCCATGTCCAAGTCTTCTTTTCGTCAAAGACTACATCACGACTTACCACCACCTTCTTTGTCAAAGGATCATAAAGCTTGTACGCCTTAGAGGTCTCGCTTACTCCAAGGAATACACACTTCAAACTCTTGTCTTCAAGTTTCTTCCTTTTCTCATTAGGAACGTGTGCATATGCTATGCACCCAAAGATTCTAAAGTGGTCTACTGCAGGTTTTCTTCCACTCCATGCTTCTTGTGGAGTCATATCTCTAACAGAAAAAGTAGGGCTCCGGTTGAGAATGTGAACGGACCACACAACAACTTCTGGCCAGAATTCCTTCGGGACTTCTCCTTTATTTAGTAAACTTCGAACCATGTTGAGAATGGTTCTGTTTTTCCTTTCGGCCACACCATTTTGTTGTGGTGTATATGCTGTTGTTAACTACCTCCGTATGCCCTTCTCTTCACAAAATTGAATAAACTCTTTCGAGCAGAATTCTCCACCTCTGTCAGTTCTTAAAGCCTTGACTCTTCTTCCAGTTTCCGTCTTCATAGTAGCACAAAATTTTTTGAAGCAATCAAAGGCTTCTGATTTGGCGTGCAAGAAATAAGTCCATGTTTTTCGACTAAAATCATCGATGAGGGTCATGAAATATTTCTTGTTACCATTTGATGCTAGAGAGATGGGACCACATATGTCTGAATGAATCAACTCCAAAATTGCTTGAGCTCTTCTTGATTTTCCGGATGGAAAAGAGTTTCTTTCATGTTTTGCTACTACACAGCTCTCGCAAATTTCCGTTGGTGGAGTAATATCTGGCAGCCCAGTTACCATCTTCTTTGAGGACAACGTCTTTAATCCTTTGAAGTGTAGATGACCATACCTAAAATGCCAAAGCCAGGTGGTATTTTCTTTCTTCACCATCAAACTCTTGGCAACAATATTTAACGTCAACGGATATAGACGGTTGGTGGTCATCTTCATCTTAGCAATCGATCCTCTTTTGGAGTCATAAATTTCACATTCATCATTTTGGAATGTGATCACATACCCCTTTTCTTGTAACTGACCGATACTAAGTAAGTTGGCCTTCAGATCAGGAATGTAGAATACATTAGAAATAGACTCTACAAAGCCATTTCTAGTCTTGATATCTACGGTTCCTTTTCCCATCACTTGGAGAGTTGAATTGTTGCCAAGAGAAACCGTAGTATGAAAATTTTCATCTAGAGTTGAGAAGAATTCCTTACAACCTGTCATATGATTGCTGCATCCAGAGTCTACGACCCATACACCTTGATCTGCAACCTTCATAGCATGGAATGACATTAATAATGTTTCTTCTTCTCTTCTCTCCACAAAATTGGATTGATCTCTTTTCTCCTTTTGGAGTCTGGTATAGCATTCATTTTTGTAATGTCCAAGGCGTCCACATCTGTAACATTCCACCTTAGACTTGTCAAAGTGTCTCTTGCCTTTGTTGTCATAATCGTTTCTGACTAGGTCTGCTGACCTGTCAACATCTCCACTTCTTTCTCGACTGCCTCTCTCACGACCTCTGCCTCTTCTTTGCCCTCTACCTCTTCTTTGCCCTCTACCTCTAGAGCTTGAAGTTTCACTTGGTGTGGATATCTTTAAGGCTGTCATCTCCTCTATTGCACTTGTACGATTGAGCCTCTGCTCATGTACTAACAGGGAGCTTTGGAGTTCATCTATTTGCATCTCTTCGACATTGTTTGCTTCTTCGATAGAACATACAATGTAATCAAACTTTGAAGTTAGTGATCGCAAAATCTTTTCTATGACCGCAACATCTGTGATTGAATCACCATGCATCCTCATTTTACTTGCAAGACTTATAACCTTGCCAATATAATCATTCACCATTTCTCGCTTTTGCATTTGGAGAATTTCAAAGTCTCTCCTAACTGCCTGTAGTTGAGCACGTTTTACTCTCGTTGAGCCTTGATACTTCCTCCTCATAGAATCCCAAATTTCCTTAGATGTCTTCTTCTGAAGCATTGTTTCCAAGATAGTCCTATCAATGGACTGAAATAAATAGTTCTTGACCTTCAGGTCCTTCAACTTCGATGCTGCCAACAGTTGCTGTTGACCAACTGAGAGTACCTCGCCTTCATTTGGCTCTTCATAACCCGTTTCCACCATATCAAAGAACTCCTTTGATCTGAGAAAATTTTCCATCAACATCGCCCAATGATCATAGTGACCATCGAACCTCGGGATGGCGGGCTGAACGTAGCTCTCAACTTGTTTTTCTGCTGTCATTTTTTGCTGCTGCAAGATTACTCTGATACCAGTAGTTGGTGACAACAGAAAACTGAAGTGAGATTGAGAGGAGGAGTGATTTGAATGATGGGGAGGGAGGTCCTTTTATAGGGGAATTCCCGGAGTTGGTTGAGAGTTTTGTGGATGAAGTTTGAATTCACCTCCTTCTCTTCGGTAGTAACTAATTCAAACTCTATTATTAGCTTCAACAGCACCGACTATCGGAGTTGGGTAGCGGCGGCTCGCAACATACACAGATCGGGCATATCGGTCTATTAACTATATCAATCAACCCAAAAGTTAAAATACAAAAAAAATATCTTACCCGTTAAAATACAAAAGCTCTCACAAGATCCGATGTGATTCAACTTTGACTTTTAATTTGACTAAAACAATTAATTTGATTTAAATAGAAGTTGTAATAGATGTCTTGTTTACTCGTGTTTGAATTCTAATTACTTTTTACGTAAGGAAGGAGAACCATTTGAATGAGAGCGGTTATTTTTCAAATCGTTGTGGACAACTTATATGAGTCGGCTAGGGTTTCTACTTTGGTGTGCGGAAATATATTTGACTCCAATGCCGAAAATGAGAAATTTCGTGAATATTTTAATAATTATAAAATAATTTTTAATAATATATTAAACCTTTATGTCATTTATTCTTCACTTAGAATATCAAACTGCTTCATTAGACATTAACCAAATTACAATAAAGCTAAATTTTTGTTTGCATGGAGAGAGTCTCCTTATTCCTAAAGCTGCTCCCAAGCTGAGCAGCAAGTTTTCATGGCGACCCACTCTGAGATGAAGTCTGAATCGGAGTAGCGCAGCACCGGCAACAGGATCCCGCCGGAGCTGGCTCACAGCACACGCAGGCCGGGCATATCGGTGGCCTATTAACTGCATCATCACCAAACTCAAAAGCTTAAATATAAAAACTCAAACAAGACATGAAAAAAATTAAATGGTTACTAAACGGAGCATTAATGAATTCTTACCTTGTTGTAGAAGCACACGAGTAGCGTTGACAGTGGAAATCGTCGTGGGGGAGAGAACCATGGCGAAGACGAGAACCGTGACGAAAATGGAGGTTGGAGTGAATTTATGTGTAGTAGCCATTGTTGAAATTCAAAGAGCTATCAAGAAGTTGGTATGGATGAAGCTTGAAGCTGTATATATGTGTTTATATAGGAAGCCATGGAATATCGAAATTGGCTGAAAGAAGAAGCGAAATTAAGTATATTTGTACAAATTTGACTTTTTTTTTCTTCTTTTTACGTTGCATAGTCCAACTTTTCATCCAATCTTCTAATATTGTATACGAAACAAATCAATTTTGATGGGTCGGAACTCGAAATTCTAATAGATCTATTTCACTCTACTAGGGTTTATTTTACTTTTTATAGTATATATATATATATATATATATATATATATATATATATATATATATATATATATATATATATATATATAT
>NW_019268534.1:3523221-3524033 GCF_002738365.1 Cucurbita moschata
ATATATATATATATATATATATATATATATATATATATATATATATATATATATATATATATATATATATATCTTGGATTCCACGGCCTATAATGTACCTAGATGTGAAAACAACAAGCATCTTATTGACCGTCGTTCATGTTGGGTTGAAATTTCATCTCGAAACTAGAAAACCCTAATGCATAATTGTATTAAATTTGAACAAATATTACTCTTCCTATTTCAAAAAATGGGTTGGATGTGAAATTTGATTTGTGGCCTTCATGATGCGTCTAGTCCGATCCCTTATAGTATGGTTTGAAAAGAAGTTTTGAACGGTCATTCATTCATTTTTTATATTAACTTGATATGAGATTCTGCGTCGATTGGAGAGGGGAACAGAACATTTCTTATAAGGGTGTGGATAGATCTCCCTATAGATGCATTGAATAAAGATCTGAAAGGAAAAGTCCAAAATGACAATATCTTACAAGAACGTTGGACTCCGAGGGGTGGATTGTTAGATAACTCATTTCTTATAAAGGTGTGGAAACCTCTCCATTCGCTGTGTGCTTGAGCCATTACAAATTATATCAAAGTCAGACATTGGACAGTGTGTCAACTAGAACGTTGGGCTCCAAGGGGATGGATTGTGCAATCCCACATTAGTCGGTATGACAAAATATTTACTTAGTTCTCGTTGGACCTTCAAGGGGTGCAATGACAAAATAGTTTGTTGACTTGGGCAATTATATATATATATATTTTGGAGTTGAATCGTGTGAGGTGGCTATTCTATCGTCTCGAGGGGTTTTTTTTTTTTTTTTTTTTTT
>NW_019268534.1:3524445-3539018 GCF_002738365.1 Cucurbita moschata
TTTTTTTTTTTTTTTTTTTAGTTGAATATATACGTTTAGACCAGTTAAACTATACTCATGCAGCTACCTTTCTTTTTCTCATCTTTCTTCTCCTCTTTTTCCAGTGACCTTTGGAGTCGTCGTTGTCTCCTTTCCTCGTCAAAGAAAGCTAGTTACCGTCCCGTCGTCTACGATCAATCACCAACATTCGAGTGCCAAATCTTAAGCTCCCTTTGCTCAAGTTCTGAAATACAGGGAGTCTTCTTCTCCTTGTGTGAGGTCTAAGAGATGAAGTGTAACAACCTAGATCCACCGCTAGTAGATGTTGTCATCTTTGGGCTTTCCCTTTCGGGTTTTCCCTCAAGGCTTTAAAACACGTCTGTTAGGGGAAGGTTTCCACACCCTTTTAAATGGTTATTTATTCTCCTCCCCAATCAACGTGGGAATCAACGTGGGACATCACATGAAGCTTCCCTATTCCAATTTCAAAGCGACTGGCAACGTGACGACAACAGGCAGTAGCAAAGATAGCGAAGGTCCCTGGAAAAGGAGAAGGAAAAAGAATGAAATGCTCACATTAGTTTGATCTCAAAAATTAATG
Source organism: Cucurbita moschata (assembly GCF_002738365.1). NCBI lineage: Eukaryota > Viridiplantae > Streptophyta > Magnoliopsida > Cucurbitales > Cucurbitaceae > Cucurbita > Cucurbita moschata. The sequence goes on from NW_019268534.1 coordinate 3,525,026, forward strand.
TAAAATTAATATAATTGAGTGAAGTCAACAAGCTAAATTAGCAATCATTAGCAATAAACATTTGATTACCAAGTCAAAACTTATCATTCATCATCTGTCAGATCAAGCAACAAAACTAGCAGATAAGTTCACTATTTAAATTAAACAAATTCACAACATATATATATATATATATATAGCCCACATCCTTTTATTCCACACGTATTTGTGAAGATTAAAGCTAATGCGGCCATTGACTCCACAAAGTCTACGGCTTCCCATGTGCCCATTCTTTTGTAGTCTTGAGTAAAACTTGGGACGTACAGAAAAAGAAAAGAAAAAAACTTATGCAGTCAAGTTTGTACCTTCAATTCCTATACCAATTGAGTTGCCTCCAATGGTGGAATGGCATTCATTGGACAAACATGGAGATGGTTTTCAATCCTATGAAAGGAAAACATTCAAATGAATATGAATAATACCTCTCCTGCTGCAAGCTGATCAAACCGTATGAATTTCTGTTGTTCACCGCTAAGTTCTTGACAACTGAGAGAAGATAGAAACTTTCCATTATCATCAAGGTTAAAAATTTAATGGAAATATTGTTAGTAAATTTCAGAAGCTCAAATTCCGCAGAGGTCAATTCATAATTGAATGCAAATGATTCTCTACCATAGAACTTGATTCAAATGCATTCATTGGTCTGTCTGTCTTTTTCCCTGATATTTCCCATTATAAAAAAATGTCAAAATCAATGGAAATGGAGGCCCTCTCTAACCTTTCCTACTTAGCAGCTCATAATGAAGAAATTAAGCTTCATCTCTGTATAATATGATTGTCATGATATATAATTTAGTACGAGTTTTAAACTATTCTGCAAAACTAGGCTTACAAAACAACCCAAAACTCGTTGCTAAACGACAGGGTTCCAGTTTCAATTCTTAAATTAATAAAACTATACATATGATTGATGGTAAGTTATTATAGTACCTGGTCAACTTGACTATGTAACGTGCCTTGCATGTCATAGAGACCAGCAGTGGATATTGACCAAGCTGGGTTAAGAGAATCCCTATATTGTTGACTTCCTATTATGATACATTCAACGTAAATGCCTCAAGGCGCTCATAAAGTCGGCTTCTTTCTCAATTCTCATAAACTGATGCAGCAGAAAACAGACCCAAGAAGATGAAGATAATGGAATTATCAGGGTTCCATTCCCTCTTTGGTTTTCTGCTATGTGGTCTAACTCTTCTATTGCTTGTTCAAGCTCAGGATCAGTCAGGTAACAAAGATATCTCTATTTTTAATCTATCTTTCTTCTAATCATCTTTAGAGTTGCATAAAAGAGTTGTAATTTATATTGTTTTCTTGTATGTTTTTCAGGCTTCATTAGTTTAGACTGTGGAACACCAGAGAGTACAAGTTACACCGAAACGACAACCAAGATCAACTACGTTTCTGATGCACCCTTCATAAACAGTGGTGTAAGTGGAAGTGTAGCTTCGATTTATGGAGATACCTACCAAAGGCAAATGAGGAAACTTAGAAGCTTCCCCGAAGGAATCAGAAATTGTTACAATGTAAGCGTTAAAAAGGATACCAAATACTTGATTCGAGCAAATTTCTTGTACGGAAACTACGATGGCCTGAACTTGCTACCGCAGTTTGACCTCTATATTGGGAATAGCTTATGGGAAACGATAAACTTCACCAAAGCTGGCATTGACACTTTCAAAGATCTCATACATGTTACCTCCTCAAAGGAAGTTCACATCTGTCTGATCAATACAGGAAATGGGGTACCATTCATCTCAGCCTTGGAATTTAGACCTTTACTCAACATTACTTATCAAACAGTGTCAGGATCCTTATCACTGTATACTCGATTGGACATTGGTTCCACAAACAATCAAACATACAGGTATTTAAGCACTAACTTCGCAAACAAATTTACTGTTAATCAATAGAGCATATGCTTTAACAAGTAAGATGGTGCGATAATATTTTGTTTCTTGTTTACTCTCTCTTAAGGTTCCCTTTTGATGTTTATGATCGCCTCTGGTCACCATTTAACTTCAATGAGTGGACACAAGTGAGCACCAATCAAACTGTAGATGCTACTGATCACAACAATCACCAACCGCCCTCCGTTGTCATGAAAACTGCTTCCACCCCAATAAATGCAAGCAAACCACTGGAAATTTGGTGGGATACCGTAGATTCATCTCAATATTATGTATTTATCCACTTTGCTGAAGTTGTGGAGCTTAGGGGCAACCAGAGTAGAGGATTCAATATCATGCACAATGGGGATCATTTTTATGGACCTCTAATTCCAAGTTATTTATCCACACTGACCGTTTACAGTCGAGAACAATTGGATGCAGCAGATAGACATACATTTTCTTTAGTTCCAATTGAGAATGCAACACTTCCTCCAATCATTAATGCTTTCGAGATATATACAGTGAAGGATATATCAGAGTTAGCATCAGATAAAGGAGATGGTGGGTATCCTTCTTCAGATGCACTTTGTGATTTACTTTGTCAGAGTTAATGAGTTTTAATTCGTCTACTTCTTTGGATAAATAGTGGATGCAATTACCAATATCAAGTCAACCTATGGGGTAAAGAAGGATTGGCAAGGAGATCCATGTGTGCCGATGAGATACCCCTGGAGTGGGTTAAATTGTAGCAATGAAGCTGCACCAAGAATCACATCCTTGTAAGTTCAAGCCTTTTATGAAGCTTGATTTTTTCTTAAATGTATGAATCAAATGAATTCATGAGAAGGGTGAATTTTGTGAACAGGAACTTGTCTACAAGTGGACTGAATGGTGAAATATCTTCTTACATATCCAGTCTAACAATGTTGCAAACTTTGTAAGTGTCTTTCCAATAAGCTGGATTTGTTCGGAAAATAAATACTAATCTACTGCATTTGTTTCTTTAGGGACTTGTCAAACAATAATTTGACAGGGAAGGTGCCTGATTTCCTGTCTAGTTTGTTGCACCTCAAAATTCTGTAAGTTATATGGAAAAACAAATATGAAGCTCAACTTGAGCCAGAACACAATTGAGATATTGTTGTCCCTATTTGCAGGAACCTAGGTAACAATAACCTCTCAGGTCCAATACCGGCTGATCTTTTGAAAAGATCCAATGATGGCTCACTATCATTAAGGTCAGTTTGATGAAGAGAAAAGAACTGAAATTATAATTTTGCATCTTTGACTTGTTATGCTTCATATATTATGGCATTTTTCCTGGAAACTGAAAATTTTCCAAAGTCACAATCTAAGTCGAACTTATCTAGCCATGAATGGTACCGATTTCAGTGTGGGAGGAAACCAAAATCTCGATGCATGTACATCAGATCCATGTCCAAAGAATGAAAAGAAAAACAACATCATCATTCCAATTGTAGCATCAATTGGCGGAGTCCTAGTTATCGTCACAATTGGTGCAATAACCTTTTGGATCATCAAATCTCGAAAGAAACCACAAGGTAAAAATGTTGTCTCAGTAGTGGATAAGTCAGAAACCAACAGTCAATTTGGTAATTCATTGGAGGTGAGAAGACAACAATTTACATATTCTGAGGTGGTGAAAATGACCAACAATTTCACAAGAGTTCTGGGTAAAGGAGGTTTTGGGGAGGTCTATTATGGTGTCATTGACGACATTCAAGTGGCAGTGAAGATGTTGTCTTTGTCATCATCACAAGGGTATCGGCAATTTCAAGCAGAGGCATGCTACCCTGAATCCATAATTTCAATTCTGAGTTTACTAATTCGCTAACAACTTTACATTAAACTTAACATGATAACTCCAAAAATGCAGGTTACCCTTCTTATGAGAGTTCACCATAGAAACTTGACAAGCCTTGTTGGATATTTGAATGAAGGAAACCACCTGGGCCTCATTTACGAGTACATGGCCAATGGAGATTTAGCAGAACACCTTTCAGGTAAACTCAATGATAATGAGCTTCACAATACTACTTACAAGATTAATCTAAATCTAACCCTTTTGTAAAGACAGAGAGTTTATCTTTCTTTTGTTTTTGTTTCACTTGTAAGCAGAGAGGAGTCCAAGTATCCTAAGCTGGGAAGATAGACTTCGAATAGCAATGGATGCAGCTCAAGGTGAAAAAACTAGACCAATTAGATCAGTAATTTAATCATTTCTACAAACAAATGTATCTCCCTAAACAAAGTAAAAAGCTAACATTTTGATTATACGAAAATTACAGGACTGGAGTACCTGCATTACGGTTGTAAGCCACCAATAGTTCACAGAGATGTGAAAACAACAAACATCTTGTTGACAGATAATTTCCAAGGCAAACTTGCCGATTTCGGTCTTTCCAAAAGCTTTCCCATAGATGGCAACACCCACATGTCCACGGTTGTCGCTGGCACACCTGGTTACCTCGATCCAGAGTAAGTACTAGTTTTAAGCGTCATCAATTTCATTGCTTTGTTTTTCTTTTATTTTCCCTGATAAACAACCAAATTTATTGAGAAAAATAAAATAGAATACCAAGGACGTACAAAAAAGCAACCAACAAAAGAAGTTCAAATAACTACAAAGAAAAGATTCAATCCAAAAGAATAATCCCTAGTTGATAACTACAAAAAGACTTAGCTACAGGAGTCACAACGAAGCATTAAACCAAACAACCCCCCACAACTCCCCCTCAGACCTGCAGCTCCTCAAAAAAAGCCTATAATTCCCCTCAAACCATATTTCCCAAAGAATGCCAAAGAAACAAGTATACCCAAGTAGTTTTACCCTTCTCCCTAAAAGGACATTCAACAAAATCTCCCCGATTATATCCCAGCAAACCCTGCTCCAACATGATTCCTTTTCTTAACATGCAATTTAAACAAAACCCCAATCAATTGCAACAAAAACTCGACTAAACAGATTTAATGGCTTTTCTCTCAGGTACTACGTATCAAACAGACTAACAGAGAAAAGCGATGTATACAGCTTTGGGATAGCTCTATTAGAGATAATCAGTTGCAAACCAGTAATATCAAGAACCGGAGTTACACCACATATAGCTAAATGGGCTACATCTTTGCTGGCACAAGGAGATATTCAGAGCATTGTTGATCCAAGATTACAAGGTCAATATGACACTAACTCTGTTTGGAAGACGGCGGAAGTGGCAATGGCTTGTGTAGCGGCAAATTCCAGTAGAAGGCCAACGATGAACGACGTTGTGGCAGAACTCAAAGATTGCTTAGCCATGGAATTGAGTCGAAAGATTGAGAATCGTTCGCTTGTTTCAATAAATTCCATCCAATCGAGGCCCATCTCCACTGTGGGGTTCAGTGGTACCGATTCTGGTCCCATGGCGAGGTGAATATCGAATTCTCCAGCTTGAAAATATCGATCATTTCTCTAAGGAGATTTGTACTGTATTTGTTATCAAACCATCTTTGTAACTTTTTTTTGGCAGTCGCACAACAAAACTTGGTGATTGTTTTCTTTTCTTCGTACTTCCTAAAACTGGTTGATGTATTTTGATTTTGAATAAGAGCTTAATTTATTTCAAAAAAATTTAGAATTTTATTCTTATAATCTACCCATTTAATTTTTAAATTTTTTGAATTTGTCAAGGATATACAAAATTAAAAACTTTAAAAACCTTTTAAATGTTAGAACTTACAAACCAAATATCTTAGAAGTCATTTATTAAACTTACTACTTAACATCTTTTTAGTTTAAGAATTGCCAAATTTGAGGATCGAACCATAAACTTTAGTGAATGATCTGTGCATTATCTATTGAGTTTGGTTCATCAACAAATAACTTGATATATTCACGTTGTTAAGTTAGACAACTTAGAAATGAATTTGTAAAAATGGTATGGGTATGGAAGAGGCATGGGGATCAAGATTGCATAATGTTGCCAACAACATTAATGTCGTTAGTGTCGTTGACATTCTTTCAGTCAATTGTTAGACCAGTCAACAATGAGCAAATCAAACCTAACCACTTGGGTTTTTCTTCTGTACAATTATAAGAACGTAAGCCAACTTTTTATAATCACTCTGAATGCACGTATTTATTTATTTTAATCACTTTTGATGTAATGAAACTCATATATACTATATGTAATCATGCATCAATGAAGCGTCTTGTTCATCTTTATTTCAATAAGTTAGTTCTAACACTTTGTTAGTTTTAATACTTGTTTCTCACTCCTGTTCTCTTTTGTTGTTTCTCCCTTTTTAATACTTGTTTCTCACTCCTTTTCTCTCTCTCGTTGTTGCTCCTTTTCTCGTTTTTCCCCTCTTTCCTTTCCCTCTTTCTTCTCGTAACGACAACATTTAATTCCACTTCGTTGTCATTTCAAATCTAAGCAAAGAGGAGGGATGGCTACAGACATCTAGAGGTAAAAGAAAAGTTGCTACCGGATTCCATTGCCTAAATCCACTGCGATTATCTTAGGACTTATTCTTTTGACTCTATAACTCAAAATGTGAAATTTTTGTTGAAGGGTCACTTATAGATATATGTATGAATAGATACATGTGTTGAAGGGTTACTTGTAGATATATGTATGAATACATGAGTTGAAGGGTCACTTATACATACATGTATAAAGACATGTATGAATCGATACACGTAGATTTATGTTCATAATTAATTAGGTGCATGACTTTGGATAATGAATGATATTGGGGAATGCCCTAAATTACCTATATATGGACCCCAAAAGGATTCATCTTATATGCTAATGAACTAAATGATTTTATTTTTTCAGATACTTGTCAAATAATAGCTTATCAGGAAAAATACCTGGTTTCTTGGCCAATATGACAAGCCTCAAGTCATGTAAGATGCTTGGATTGGACAAATTTTTGTGGGGAAATCTGATAGACCACAGAAATATGATATATTTCTGACCCATTGCAGAAAATTAGACAAAAACCACCTCACAGGTCCACTTCCACCTGAACTCCTAAAAAGAGTGAACAATGAATTCGCTTAAATTAAGGTCTGTTCTAATTGGAAATATCCCACAGTATTTTTTACACTGAAAATTATCAAATACTTGAAAAAAAAAACATTGGAAAATATCTTGCATTCAAAAAAAAAAAAAAATCAAACCAGTCTTCTAATGAAATTTTTTTATGACAGTGTGTGTGAGCCTCAGACTCATGCGCAGAGGAGGAGATGAAAAGTTTTGTTGTGCCGGTAGTAGTATCAGTTGGTGGATTGCTTATCATCCTCACAATGGGAGCAGTCATTTTTTGGATCATGAAATAAAGGAACAAGCCACAAGGTCAACCTATAGTCCCAGTCCCACAGGTGAAAGATACCAAATCCAGCAATGACGCATTGGAGGTAAGAAGACACAATTCACCTACTCTAAGATAGTGAGAATGACAGATAATTTTGATCTACATAAATCGTCCCAGTATATCATACTAAATCTATCTGTGCAGGTGAAACTTCTCATGAGAGTTTACCATGGAAACTTGACAAACCTTGTTGGGTATTTGAATGAAAAAGACCACTTTGGACTTATTTACGAGTATATGACCAAGGGTACCTTAGCTAACAAGTTCTTTCAGGTAACTTTTGGGACAAACTATATACCATATACGTGCTACACATGCTCAGCTAATTAGTTAGAAGACTTTTCTCACATGTTCAGCTAACTAGTTAGAAGACTTTTCTCACATGTTAATTCAAGGAGACCCTTTCAATCAATTAATATACGCACACAGAAAGTTCAGTTCTCTTAACCTGGGAAGATAGACTTCAGAGAGGAATAATGCAGCACAAGGTGAGAAAATTCAACAAAATTATAGAATTTACTCGGTCCTTTCAAACAAATAGATTGTTAGAAACGTTCCTTTTGCAGCGTAAAAATGAAATACTAAGCAAATCACGACAAATACAGAGCTGTTCCAGAGATGTCAAAACAACAAACATCTTACTGACAGACAATTTCCAAGCCAAACTTACAGATTTCGGGCTCTCCAAGAGTTTCCAATGATGGTAGCAAGACTCGCATGTCCACAATGGTGGCTGCCACTCCTGGTTACTTCGACCTAGAGTAAGCATCAGTTTCAGTGTCAACCATGAATCAAACCAATTTTCTAAGGAACCAAAAACTCCGTGAATGGCAAAAACCACCAAAAGAAAACAGATACAGATTAAATACAATTCAAATCTTACCTTACATCGCCCTAGTATCTCGAACAGATGAAATACAGTTCTTAATCGTTCTTAATCGTTCTTGATGAAAGGCGCCATTAACTAATTCCTTCTCTAAATTTCTGGTAGCTCCCGAAGTATCGTGTTTATCACGAGATGATTTCAACACTCTCGATAATAAAATTGAAAAATATCAAAATGTAAGGGACTAATTGAAATTTAGTTAATATTAGATATCAAATTAAAAATAATATAAATTAATAATTAACCCGTATTTCAATTTTAACCTATGATTCTATTCGGAAATTCAAGATTTCGAATCCAAATTCAGCACATCACCGTCTCATCATCTATGCGACACAGAATATATTTTTTTATAGTAGTTTTTATTTTTGTCGTGCAAATAAAGTTAGTTATAAGGTAATGTTGAACTATGTTAGGTGTGGACGAAAATTTTCTTTGTTTGAATGATTATAGATTGATTTGTGTTTATTTGTAAATATTTAATATATTTTATTAAGATGGTATTGAATAATTATGATTTATGAAAAAATTAATAAAAAAATAAAAATTAATTTTTGCAACAACTCGACAACCCAACTCGAAAATAGAGAGCTGGGTTACCAATCTAACAAACCCAAAATTATCTTCAACCCAACTCGACCATGTACACCCCTAACTTATTCTTCACATCTATGATCGAGCCAATGAAAAAGAAGGTGCATCTTGTTGGTATAAGTAGTAAGTTTCAATTATTCTAAGTTATTTTTAGCCATCTCATCTTTAAGATCACTCTCGTTCAGATGTGATCCTGATTCATTCATGTACCTCTGATTTACTCAGCGTCACGCAAACTCCAATCAAATCCATTCCGAGTCGAATTCAAAATCTTGTAATAAAAACAAACAAACCTATCAATTTATCAAAACATTAGAACATTTCCCTTTTACTTTGCTTATGATATTTTTTTAAGAAAGCAACTTGGGGCTGCAAATGGAATATAAAAAAAAACAAGTCAATACAAAAGCAAAGAAATGGTCAACTCAATTCCATTGACTTGGACTGTTTCAAACGCACAAAACCTTCATTTTCTGCAACTTTCTCCTGCAAATTCCATCCTTTTCTTCCCATCAAAGACGTTCATTACTGATATGGACAAATAACAGTGTTTTTGGATAGCAATTATGCAGAACATGCAGTTCAATAGATACCCATTCTTTGCCTTGTGGCTATCTCCTTCAGCTTGTGGCTATCACCTCCAAGAGAATATCTAATTTATAGCACCAAATCCTCAAAAGGGTGCTCTGACATGGCTACACTTTTCCAAATTTCTGCATTTTTGGCTCTCCTTGTTCTTATCCAAGCCGATGATCCATCAGGTTCACTTCATTTCTTTCAAAAATTTCCCATTTCAAGCTCTTAAAACGAAGAATTATGATGATTTTCTTGCCCTTTACTGCAGGTTTCATGAGTATTGATTGTGGGTTACCAGCAAATTCAAGCTATATTGATGCTAAAACAGGGCTCAAATATGTCTCTGATGCTGAGTTCATCGATACCGGTGAAATCAAGAACATATCAGCTGAATTCAAGAACAAAACATCAGAGAATCAATTCAGGAATCTAAGAAGCTTTCCTGTCGGAATCAGAAACTGTTACACCATAAGAACACCAAAGAGTGGGAGGAATAGGTACTTGATCCGAGTGAGTTTCATGCATGGAAACTATGATGGTGAAGCACGGCCAACATTTGATCTAGCTCTTGGAGTTGGTTATTGGGATTCAGTTGTTATAAAGAATGGTGATACAAGAGTAACAAAAGAACTGATACATGTCCCTCTGTTGGATTATGTGCAAATATGTCTGATAGATGTTGGAAAAGGAGTGCCTTTTATATCAGCAATAGAGATTAGGACTCTGGATAATAGCACTTATGTAGCGGAATCTGGATCCTTGATGCTTCACGAGCGGCTAGACTATGGTCTAGCAACCAACCGAGCCATAAGGTGAGGCTCGTTCTCCTCGTTGTTTAGTGACTGATTGAAATTGTTTGTGTTGGGTTATGGAGTCTGATGCTTATTTATAGCTTTACTGGTAAATGACATATGAAATAAATAGTTACACTTAGTAGTGCTTTGAAAATGTACTTTTTGCATTATTGGTATTCTCTCTTACTGTACATACCTGAAGTCGTCAATATAAATCTTTAGCCAATATTTCTCCTTGCGGGGTGGATACCGGGCGGTGTGCTAGTGAGGACGTTGGTCCTCAAGGAGGTGGATTTTGAGATCTCACATCGGTTGGAGAGGGGAACGAAGCATTTCTTTATAAGGATGTGGAAACCTCTCTCTTCTCCTTGTGGAGGGGAATTCGGGCGGTGTGACAGTGAGGACGTTAGGCCCCCAAGATTGTGAGATCCCACAATGGCTGGAGAGGGGAACGAAGCGTTCTTTATAAGGGTGTAGAAACCTCTCTCTTCTCCTTGCGGGGTGGACATTGGGCAGTGTGACAGTGAGGACGTTGGGTCCCCAAGAGGGGTGGATTGTGAGATCCCACATCAGTTGGAGAGGGAAACGAAGCATTCTTTATAAGGGTGTGGAAACCTCTCCTAGTAGACGCGTTTTAGAAACTTTGAGAGAAAACCCAAAAAGGACAATATCTGCTAGTGGTAGACTTGGGCTGTTACAAATGGTACAGAACTAAGCACCAGAGTGCAAGGCACTGGTCGGAGTAGGACTAAACCCTCTCCATAGTAGACACGTTTTAGAACCGTGAGACTCACGACAATACGTAACGGGCCAAAGCGGACACTATCTGCTAGTGGACTTGGGATGTTACAAACATTTTCTCTCTTCTATTCTTTGTATCCATCTAGATCGAGTGTGTGCGTTGTTGTGCGATCCTAACAATTTGGTGAGCTTAACTTGCTTCCTGCAACTCTCTTTTCCTCAGGTATCCTAACGATAGTTACGATCGGATATGGTCGCACTCGGCTGCAACTCGCTCGCAAATCATAACATCTTCTAACCATTCGATTATGTCAAATGTATTTGCAGTTCCATCTATTGTCATGGCAACTGCAGTTACACCAAAAAATCCCAATCAGTCCCTGAACTTTACGTGGAATATCGGTAACGAATCGAAGTCCTATATATACATGCACTTCACAGATTTCAAAAAGACAGGAAAAGGGAAGTTTAGAGCTATGAACATCTTCATCAATGGATCATATTGGTATGGACCTTTGGTTCCTGAATATTTATCAGATGTCACACTGTATAGCACTGGTATCATCAATGTTCCAAATGGGGGCAAGCTTGATATCTCCATCCAAAGAAATGATAGCTCAAGCCTTCCACCCATAATCAATGCCATTGAGATATATATACTAAAGCAGTTCCCACAGGTTCAAACAAACCAAGCTGAAAGTATGATTCCTCACAACCTACTATGCATCATATATTTCGATACTCGTGTTCATAACAAGTTCATCATTATCATTCTGATTCATTTTGATACCAGTCGAGGCACTGCTGAACGTAAAATCATCGTACAAATTGACGAAAAACTGGCAAGGAGATCCTTGTTACCCTGAAAAGTACTTATGGGAGGGTCTGAATTGCAGCTACAACAATAGTAGCCGCCCAACAAATATCATATCTCTGTAAGTTCTTATCCATATTCAAAACTGGAAAAACTTGTTAATTTGCTCAAACTTTTCTTTGAAGAAGTTTATGAAATCAGGAACTTATCATTGAATGAATTGGCTGGGGAAATTTCTTCTCATATATCAAATCTTACGATGATTCAATGCCTGTAAGTATCTCATTATCATCATGTTTACCATTCAAGATAGCATATAACAAAGCAATTGATTTGCCTTATTCAGGGATTTGTCCAACAATCATTTGAATGGCACGGTTCCCGAGTTTCTAGCTACACTGCCATTCTTGAGAGTTCTGTAAGTTGCTTGCATCTGATCTAAGTCGTCTTCTGGTAATGAGTTTATTATGACACCATTTTTGTAACGGCCTGGGCCCACCGCTAGCGGATATTGTCCTCTTTGGGCTTACCCTCAAGGTTTTTAAAACGTGTCTGCTAAGGAGAGGTTTTTACACCCTTATAAGAGTTGTTTCGTTCTCCTCCCTAATTGATGTGGGATCTCACAATCCACCCCCCTTTAGGGCCCAGCGTCTTTGCTGACACTCGTTCTTTTCTCCAATCGATTTGGGACCCCCACCAAATCCACCCCCCTTCGGGGCCCAACGTCCTTACTGGCACACCGCCTCGTGTCTACCTCCTTTGGGGAACAACCTCCTCGCTGGCACATCGCCCAATGTCTGGCTCTGATACCATTTGTAATGGTCTAGGCTCACTGCTAGCAGATAATGTCCTCTTTGAGCTTTCCCCTCAAGGTTTTTAAAATACGTCTGCTAGAGGGAGGTTTCCACACCTTTATAAAGGGTGGTGTTTCGTTCTCCTCCCCAACCGATGTGGGATCTCAAAATCCACCCTCCTTCAGGGCCCAACGTCCTTCCTGACACTCGTTCCTTTCTCCAATCGATGTGAGACCCCCACCAAATCCACCCTCCTTCAGAGCCCAGCGTTTTTACTGGCACACCACCACGTGTCTCCCCCCTTCGGGGAATAGCCTCCTCACTAGTACATCGCCCGGTGTCTGGTTTTAATACAATTTTGTAATGGCCCAGGCTCACCGCTAGTAGATATTGTCTTCTTTGGGCTTTCCCTTTCGTGCTTCCCCCTCAAGGTTTTTAAAACACGTCAGCTAGGGAGAGCTTTCCACACCCGTACTTATAAAGGGTGTTCCGTTCTCCTCCCCAACCGATGTAAGATCTCACAATTTTTCATCTGAATTTGTAGAAACCTAGAAAACAATAATCTCTCCGGGATAGTTCCACCAGCACTATTCGAAAGAACAAAGAACAAAACCTTATCATTGAGGTAACAACAACTCAACACGATCCAAACCTTTAGACGTTATGTCACAACAATATTCGGAATCGTCTCACTTCCTGTTATTCATTGTGAAGTGTCGAAGGCAATCCAAATCTTTGCCTATCAGAACCCTGCAATAAAGAGAAGAACAAGAAGTATGTGGTTCCATTAGCAGCATCACTTGGTGGAGTCGCATTAGTATTGTTAACCGGTGGTGCGATCTTTTGGAGCCAAAAACGACGAAAGAAGCGAGGTATTGCACACGTAATGATCTTGTTTTTCATGGTTAGATGCATTCATTTTAACTGTGGGGAGTACTAATTCCTTGTGCAGAAAAGCAGCTCTTTGGAAGTAGCAACCAAGGCAAGACATTACTAATGCCAGTGAATACGAAGTTTAGCTATTCAGAGATTTTGAGTATAACAAACAACTTTGAGAGGGTAATAGGGAAGGGAGGATTTGGAACAGTTTATCATGGTTACTTGCATAGCAGCCAAGTTTCTGTGAAAATGTTGTCCCCTGCATCAGTTCAATGTTACAAGCACTTTCAGGAAGAGGTAAGCAATAGCATATTTAGTTCTTATTATATATGATATATCAGGCAACTGAACAATCATCCTGAATCTTGCTATGGTCACACGCACTAAGCACGTGTTTGAGGGGGGTTTTACGCGTTTAAATGCGCGTCCTAAAACCTAACCTCACCGCTAGCAGATATTGTCCTCTTTGCACTTTTCCTTTCGGGCTTCCCCTCAAGATTTTTAAAACGTGTCTACTAGGGAGAGGTTTCCACACCCTTATAAAGAATGTTTCATTCTCCTCTCCAACCGACGTTGGATCTCACAATCCACCCCCCCCCCCCCCCCCC
>NW_019268534.1:3539563-3582126 GCF_002738365.1 Cucurbita moschata
CCCCCCCCCCCCCCCGGGGTCCAGCACCTGCTAGGGAGAGGTTTCCACACCCTTTTAAAGAATTTTTCGTTCCCCTCTCCAACCGATGTGGGATCTCACAATTCACCCCCCTTTGGGGCCTAGATCCTCGCTGGCACTCGTTCCCTTCTCCAATCAATGTGGGACCCCTCAATCCGCCCTCTTTCAGGGCCCAACGTCCTTGCTAGCACACCGCCTCGCGTCCACCCCTTTCGAGGCTTAGCCTCCTCGTTGGCACATCACCCGGTGTCTGGTTCTGATACCATTTGTAACAGCCCAACCCAGCCCACCTCTAGCAGATATTGTCCTCTACCAGAACGTAATGAGTTACTCCTATACAATACGATCAAATCTGATTTTGAATGATTAAAGGTGTGTTTTGGAACGATTTTAACTATTTCAAAACCACTTTCAAACATGACCGAAACATATCAGCTAAACCAATTCTCCTAACAGCAGGTGAAAGTCTCAAAATTCATCCAGTCCTTTTCTATGTCAAAGTATTTGGCAAGACCTTGAATTAAGTTATGCTAATTTCAAGCTTGACAACATTACAGGCACAGTTGCTTACTAAAGTTCACCATGGAAACTTAACTTCCGTGCTTGGATACTGTGATGAAGACACTCACCAAGGACTGGTTTATGAACACATGGATAATGGAAACTTAGCAGATCATCTGTCAGGTAAAACTCTATTCAAACTTAACCCCGTTTGATAACCATTTAGATATTAGTTTTTGGACGTTGTGATTATAGACTTCATTTTCAAAACCCAAATGATTATCAATCGGGCTCGTTTCTGTTTTCGGTTTAGCTTAGAATTCAAACGTGTTTAAAGAACGGTGAAAAGGTTACAAAACGGATTGCAAGGAAGAAAACGTGTAGAAAACTAAAAACGAAATCATTGTCGACTAGACTGCCTTAGTTTCGGTTCCGATTCAATGGAGAAGCTCATCGAGATTTTCGTTCTTTTGATATGAACTAGAGAAAAGCAACCATGTCTTGAGCTGGAAGGAGAGACTGAGGATTGCTCTTGATGCAGCACAAGGTTGGAAAAACAGATATTTGCTTAACTCAAATCCCATTCATTTATTGTCATTTGATTATTAAATTGCAATGTCATGTTCTACAGGGTTAGAGTATCTTCATTTTGGCTGTAAGCCACCAATTATTCACAGAGATCTCAAGTCCACAAACATATTACTAGATAGAAACTTGCATGCCAAATTAGCTGATTTTGGCTTTTCAAAGCACTTGGGAGATGGAGCTCAGGCATCTTCAGCTGTTGGCACCCCTGGCTACCTTGACCCCGAGTAAGTATTTCCTATCAGCACTTGTTCGAGTTCGTAATAACTTAAACTCGGTTTGATAACTATATAGTTTTTTTAAAATTTAAGCCTATAAATATGTGAGATCTCATATTGGTTGGAGAGGGGAACGAAACATTCCTTATAAGGGCGTGGAAACATCTCCCTAGCAGACGCGTTTTAAAAACCTTGAGGGGAAGCCCAGAAGGGAAAGCCTAAAGAGGACAATATCTGCTAGTAGTGGCCTTGTGTTGTTACAGATGGTATCAGAGTCAGTCATTAGACGGTGTGCCAGCGGGGACGCTGGGTCCCCAAGGGGGGTGGATTGTGAGATCTCACATTGGTTGGAGAGGGGAACGAAGCATTCCTTGTAAGGATATGGAAACCTCTCCCTAGTAGCCGCGTTTTAAAAACCTTGAGGGGAATCCCAGAAGGGAAAGCCTAAAGAGGACAATATCTGCTAGCAGTGGCCTTGTGTTGTTACAGATGATATCAGAGCCAGTCATCAGACGGTGTGCCAGCGGGGACGCTGGGTCCCCAAGGGGGGTGGATTGTGAGATCTCACATTGGTTGGAGAGGGGAACGAAGCATTCCTTGTAAGGATATGGAAACCTCTCCCTAGTAGCCGCGTTTTAAAAACCTTGAGGGGAATCCCAGAAGGGAAAGCCTAAAGAGGACAATATCTGCTAGCAGTGGCCTTGTGTTGTTACAGATGATATCAGAGCCAGTCATCAGACGGTGTGCCAGCGGGGACGCTGGGTCCCCAAGGGGGGTGGATTGTGAGATCTCACATTGGTTGGAGAGGGGAACGAAGCATTCCTTGTAAGGATATGGAAACCTCTCCCTAGTAGCCGCGTTTTAAAAACCTTGAGGGGAATCCCAGAAGGGAAAGCCTAAAGAGGACAATATCTGCTAGCAGTGGCCTTGTGTTGTTACAGATGATATCAGAGCCAGTCATCAGACGGTGTGCCAGCGGGGACGCTGGGTCCCCAAGGGGGGTGGATTGTGAGATCTCACATTGGTTGGAGAGGGGAACGAAGCATTCCTTGTAAGGATATGGAAACCTCTCCCTAGTAGCCGCGTTTTAAAAACCTTGAGGGGAATCCCAGAAGGGAAAGCCTAAAGAGGACAATATCTGCTAGCAGTGGCCTTGTGTTGTTACAGATGATATCAGAGCCAGTCATCAGACGTTGTGCCAGCGGGGACGCTGGGTCCCCAAGGGGGGTGGATTGTGAGATCTCACATTGGTTGGAGAGGGGAACGAAGCATTCCTTGTAAGGATATGGAAACCTCTCCCTAGTAGCCGCGTTTTAAAAACCTTGAGGGGAATCCCAGAAGGGAAAGCCTAAAGAGGACAATATCTGCTAGCAGTGGCCTTGTGTTGTTACAGATGATATCAGAGCCAGTCATCAGACGGTGTGCCAGCGGGGACGCTGGGTCCCCAAGGGGGGTGGATTGTGAGATCTCACATTGGTTGGAGAGGGGAACGAAGCATTCCTTGTAAGGATATGGAAACCTCTCCCTAGTAGCCGCGTTTTAAAAACCTTGAGGGAAATCCCAGAAGGGAAAGCCTAAAGAGGACAATATCTGCTAGCAGTGGCCTTGTGTTGTTACAGATGATATCAGAGCCAGTCATCAGACGTTGTGCCAGCGGGGACGCTGGGTCCCCAAGGGGGGTGGATTGTGAGATCTCACATTGGTTGGAGAGGGGAACGAAGCATTCCTTGTAAGGATATGGAAACCTCTCCCTAGTAGCCGCGTTTTAAAAACCTTGAGGGGAATCCCAGAAGGGAAAGCCTAAAGAGGACAATATCTGCTAGCAGTGGCCTTGTGTTGTTATAGATGATATCAGAGCCAGTCATCAGGCGGTGTGCCAGCGGGGACGCTGGGTCCCCAAGGGGGGTGGATTGTGAAATCTCACATTGGTTGGAGAGGGGAATGAAGCATTCCTTATAAGGATATGGAAACTTCTCCCTAGTAGACGCGTTTTAAAAACCTTGAGGGGAAGCCCAAAAGGGAAAGACCAAACAGGACAATATCTACTAGCAGTAGGCTTGAGCCGTTACAAAATACTACTCCACTCACGAGTTTCTTTGTTTTGTTTAAGAATCATAGAATACTTCTCACTTACCTAACATACATCTCCCTGCAGGTACACGACGACAAACAAGTTAAGCGAGAAGAGCGACGTTTATAGCTTTGGAGTGATTTTACTCGAAATCATCACAGGTCAGGCAGCAATAACAAAAAGTGAGGTCAAAACCCATATCATCAAATGGGTTATTTCAGGGCTTAAAGAAGAGGGAATCAAGAAGATAGTAGACCCAAAATTAGGCTGGAGCTTTATTAATAGCTCTATTTTGGAATTTATTGATTTGGCAATGAACTGTGTAGCTTCATCTTCAACTCGGAGGCCATCCATGACAAAGGTAGTGATGGAACTGAAACAATGTTTGGATGTCTTGGAGAATTCTCAGGTAACCAATGATGAACTCAGTTACAGTCTTGATTGGGTCTCTTTGGGTTCATTGATATCAGATTCCTACTAAAGGCAGTAGAACTTGCATGGTAACATAGCTAGTTATCAGCTGTTCTAGCTTGGAACTAAATTTGTTAATATTAAATGGCTGCCATTGAACTACTTTTATATGCATCTAAGAGATCATCCAGCCACGATCCTTCATTGTAATGTATTTTACTGGATGTCAAGTTCTCAATGAATCATTTGATTCCGTTTTTTCGCGATTTTGTTTCGAGTTTTATGTTTTTTTTGTATGAACTTGTTTCCTCCCATTTTTTTTTACGTGAAGCACGTGTAATAGCCGAAGCCCATCACTAGCAGATACTGTTCTCTTTGGGTTTACCTTTCAAAATTTTAAAAAGCGTCCACTAGGGAGAGGTTTCTACACCCTTATAAGGTATTCTTTGTTCCCTTCTCCAAGGGATGTGAGATCTCACCATCCACCCCCCTCGGGGATCGAGCGTCCTCGTTGGCACATTGCTTGGTGACTGGCTCTGATACCGTTAGCAGATATTGTCCTCTTTGGGCTTTCCTGCTCTAATACCATTTGTAACAACCCAAGCCAATCGTTAGCAGATATTGTCCTCTTTGAGCTTTCCCTTTCGGGCTTCCCCTCAAGGTTTTTGAAACGTGTCTACTACGGAGAGGTTCCACACCCTTATAAGACCATCCACCCCCCTCGGGGATCGAGCGTCCTCGTTGGCACATTGCTTGGTGACTGGCTCTGATACCATTTGTAACAGTTCAAGCTCACCGTTAGCAGATATTGTCCTCTTTGGGCTTTCCTGCTCTAATACCATTTGTAACAACCCAAGCCAATCGTTAGCAGATATTGTCCTCTTTGAGCTTTCCCTTTCGGGCTTCCCCTCAAGGTTTTTGAAACGTGTCTACTACGGAGAGGTTCCACACCCTTATAAGGAATGCTTCGTTCCCCTCTCCAACCGATGTGGGACCCAGCATCCTCGCTAGTACACCGTCCGATGATTGGCCCTTATACCATTTATAAGAGCTCAAGCCCACCGTTAGCAGATATTGTCCTCTTTAGGCTTTCCCTTCTGGGATTCCCCTCAAGGTTTTTAAAACGCGGCTACTAGGGAGAGGTTTCCATATCCTTACAAGGAATGCTTCGTTCCCCTCTCCAACCGATGTGGGACCCAGCATCCTCGCTAGTACACCGTCCGATGATTGGCCCTTATACCATTTATAAGAGCTCAAGCCCACCGTTAGCAGATATTGTCCTCTTTAGGCTTTCCCTTCTGGGATTCCCCTCAAGGTTTTTAAAACGCGGCTACTAGGGAGAGGTTTCCATATCCTTACAAGGAATGCTTCGTTCCCCTCTCCAACCGATGTGGGACCCAGCATCCTCGCTAGTACACCGTCCGATGATTGGCCCTTATACCATTTATAAGAGCTCAAGCCCACCGTTAGCAGATATTGTCCTCTTTGGGCTTTCCTGCTCTAATACCATTTGTAACAACCCAAGCCAATCGTTAGCAGATATTGTCCTCTTTGGGCTTTCCTGCTCTAATACCATTTGTAACAACCCAAGCCAATCGTTAGCAGATATTGTCCTCTTTGAGCTTTCCCTTTCGGGCTTCCCCTCAAGGTTTTTGAAACGTGTCTACTACGGAGAGGTTCCACACCCTTATAAGGAATGCTTCGTTCCCCTCTGCAACCGATGTGGGACCCAGCGTCCTTGCTAGCACGCTGTCCAGTGATTGGCTCTGATACCACTTGTACAGCCGAGGCCAACCGTTAGCAGATATTATCCTCTTTGGGCTTTCCCTTTCGGGCTTCCCCTAAAAGTTTTTGAAAGGAGAGGTTTTCCACATCCTTATAAGGAATGCTTCGTTCCCCTCTCCAACCGATGTGGGACCCAGCATCCTCGCTAGTACACCGTCCGATGATTGGCCCTTATACCATTTATAAGAGCTCATGCCCACCGTTAGCAGATATTGTCCTCTTTGGGCTTTCTCTTTTAAGTCTCCCCTCAAGGTTTTTAAAACGCGTCTACTAGAAAGAGGTTTCCACATCATTATAAGGAATATTTCGTTCCCCTCTCCGACCAATATGAGATCTCACGTCACGTTTCTTAACGATATACTTGTAATACTTGATCAAATCGTGAAAACAAAGACAAGTTTTTAGATACTACTTTTAGTTTTCAAAACTTGATTTGAATTTTAGGAAGAAGCAACATTTATAAGCTTAAATTTCAAACCAAAAACTTAAAACAATATAGTTATCAAACGGAACCTAACAATCGAGTCCTCTATCCTCTGTAAGAGACATGGGTTCGGCCTTTTAAGTTTGGGGTTCGAGTGGAGGGTTTAGTAGACTCGTGCTAAGGTGCAAGTTTAAGAAGTTTGAGTTTAAGAAAACGGTACGAAGTACTGCATTGAAAGTATTGAAATTCATTGGTTCGTCCAATAGACTTGAGACAATCTGTAATGTTTCATGTTCGGGATTCATATCAGGATTTAGAGCCCGGATTCAGCACTTAATGATCTCAGTCCCTGAAACATGACCACATTACTTACTTGTCACCAAACCATGAGTTCTTTTAGCATGTTTTATCTTCACTCACGTGCTTCCTAAGAGAATCCCTAGGGGGTCACCCAATTTAAAATTATTACAAACTAAGTGTCACGGTCGTACTTTTGCAACCGTGCGGTGTCATGATCTTGACAAATGCATGACAAGCCTCAAGGAAAACTCGAACTTCATTTCAATTTTTTGTCGGCTTTGTGGCTTCGTCGGACATTAGGCGAGGTTTTCTTTCCCTAACCGAACAGAACTCATGTGGAATCTTAACTTATTCAGTCACAAACATCACCTATGCGTGCATTTTCAATTGTCTGTGACTCTAGTCGACTTGCTTTTACACTACGCTAAGTCATCCAGCTCAACCTTGTCTTTACTATAGGTCAAGGAATCTCATATACAATGTCCCATCACGTCTTGTCTCATCATTTAGGTTCCCAACAACATAACCCACATATTGTAATGTCATTCTAAGTCACGAAATGTCATTGACCATCATAGCTTGCTCAAACATGTCTACCAAAAACCAATACATGAGTCAACTATATCGTCGATACATCCCGAACATCCATACATCAAAGTTCTATCGAAACATGAATCCTCCCACATAAATGCTAAGCCATTTACAGATACTGTACTAGATAGCGGGTGCATATATCAACCTAAAAAATCAGGTACCGAAGTAAAGTTTCGGATACCAAAACTCAACTTTTAAATACTAACAAATCTAAATAACTTGATCGTATAAGTAACATGTCTCAGGTCCGTGATCTAGACTAGAATCCAAAATATGGATTCGACACAACCTACAACCTTGTCAATTAACTTTACTCGTCTCAGTTTGCAAAAGTGAATATCGTCCCTACGAACAAACGGAAATTTTTTCAACCTGTATTTTCTTTTTTTTAACAAGTTGATGCACTTTGTTGGTATAATTATGAACTATCGTTTCTTAACCGACACATCGAAAAAAAAAATAATTATTATTTAATAAATAATATCTTAGATTTGAAAAAAATAAATAAATTGAGAGAATGAGTAAAGATTTGGTATATATACATCAATACAGCTATAGGGTTAAGAGGATGACCCCCAAATCTCCTTTTCCGGAAGAACAAAACAAAGATAAGATATGGCCGAACTACCCCGCATAGGCCACCGCAAGACAGACCAATGAGAGACAAACACGTGTCCTTTGACCATTCATTGTTATGACTTTTTCTTCAGCATCACCCAATGTGATGTCTCCATTGGTTGGACAAAGTCAACTGTCGGAAAGCCTACAAAATAAGAGTCCAATTGAATTTCCCAAAATTATTATTATTATTTAAATAAAAAAGAATATCTTTTTCTTCCTTCCCCTAAAGTTTGTTATTTTGGGATGTGACCTACATTATCTCACCTTCTCCATTTATAACACAAACAAATTCAAAGGCTTAAATGCCCAACCCGACGAATTCAACCCTCTAATACCTCAGCGCACGAACCGACCAAACGTGGATGAATAGATGACTATTTGAGAGAAAGATTAGGGTTACTTTGTTTAAGAAAATATCGACTAGTTGGCACCGAAACCAAGGAAAAGTATTTGAACAAGAGGAATGAAAAGAAGAGCTTATTCGTATTCAACAAGGGACGGCCCAGCTGCCCAAATCTGCATTGGCAAGTGGTGTGATAGCGATTTGAACGATGAGACAAGAAATACAGTAATTGGGTCTAAGAAACGTATACTAAAGTAAACAATAGCTCTAGTTGGCATCGAAGCCAAGGGAGAGCATTTGAACAAGAGGAATGAAAAGAAGAGCTTATTCGTATTCAACAGGGAACGACCCAGCTCCCAGATTTGCATAAGCAAGTGGTGTAACAACGATTTGAACGTAATAACTCGAAAAAAAGAGAGAACAAGCACGAGAGGACATTACAATCTCGGATCCTTATTATACTAGTCTCTCATTCTCTTATCACGAGACATTATGTAACAGTCCAACCCCACCATTAGTAGATACTGTCCTCTCTGGGCTTTCCCTTCCTGGCTGGCTTCCCCCTCAATATTTTAAAACACGTCCACTAGGGAGAGGTTTTCACACCCTTATAAGGAATATTTCGTTCCCCTCTCCAACCGATGTGGGATCTCACAGATGACATAGCTAACGTTTATGAGCTCAATACTGAATTTAGCTAAATGGGTCGGTCCAATATCCCGTAAGAACTTCTCGAATTCCGGTAAGTTCAAACAAGTCATGCAATCATAGTAGAATGATAGGATATGTGGTGATGAAGGGCTTTGGATTAAACAAAGGTGGAGAACATAAGAGAGAGAGAGAGAGATGTAATATCAAGCCAAAAACGAAGCACAAAAGCATGTGCATAGCAATAAACTTGGGGTGATTCCCAAGAGCACGCCTTGGATTGAATCAAGGATACCACACCACTGACTTTGGCTCACATTTCCAAAGAGAATGTTTCAAAAGCATTGGTAATTACACCAAAAAAGGCTTCACCCCTTTCATCTTAATCATATTGTTATTATTACACACAAAAAGCTTAACCCTCATCAATCAATCATCATTCAAAATGGGTACCCATTATTGTAACTCGTTCTTCGTTCTCGTAATATCATTCCATTTTCGACTGATATCAATTTCTAGTACGAGCGAGTACAAATACGAGCGCAGAGACGTGTTAAAGCATTGAAATAACTAAATTTACCATAACCCATCAACTTAACTTTTTGGGTTAGTTTTGGTGTTAGTACTAGGAAATGGAATCCTAGAATGATACCTTATATCTGTCCGTTAATAAGCTTGACTCAAGTAAAAGAAGTTATTAACCTAGAGAAAGTTTAGGAGATCGATTGTGCTTTATGAATACTGTTATTTTCACAAACCATAAGTGCTTAAGGTTCCTCTATTCAAAAGCTCTCTCCCCTCGCGTTGTTCTTTCGCTTTCGACATATTTCGATCGTGGGTCATTTCCAATAATATCTCTACAAAACGTAAAGGTATTCATATTATAAATCTTACTAGAATTGCTCGTTTTTTTATCAGAAGCTTCGGATTCAGTAGCCTGAGCTGCAACAAGGGCTCAGTATCATTATATTAACAAAAAACGACTCAAGGGATGTTAACAAATTGATCTACTACAGAAACGAGACTTCATAAGTTCAAGGACTTGAGAACGAACGGGAGTCGGTGAATTTATTGATTGAAACATGAAGCAAGAAATTTGAGCTACATCAGTTGATCATAAGGATTTTGGAGTGAGAAATTATTATGGGAGGAAGATGATGAAGAAGTTTGTATGGGAAAAGATGGGTTAAAAGAGAAAGCTATGGTATTTGATGGGCAATTCAAAGATTCAATCTTTTGCCCAAGATTTTCCAATGCTTTGATCTGAGACTTCAAGAACTTCAGATAATTTGCTGCTTCATCAAGCATTGATGCTGTATCCATTTTGCTTCCACCAGGAACAATCCTTTGTAAAACTCTTATTCTTTCACTGATTCTCTCTCTCCTTTGCCTTGCTGCAACTGTTTGTGGGTCTGTTGAAATCCTCACGTTCTTCCTTTTGGGCTTTTCTATGGCTTCTAACCCCAAATTCACTGGCCTGAAAGCTGCTGCTCTGTATATCATCTCCTTCATTTGTGCTATCGCTTCTGGGTCAGGTTCTTGATCAATACATGATGATCCTGATGAACATGATTGTTGAAAGTTGATGTTTGATGAATTTGGTGGCTTTTCTGATCTGGGTTTCTTTTGTTTTGGCAGATTTTGATCTGTTATGATCTTGAAACCTTCGCTGTTTGAAGTTGAATCAGATAAAGTTATGATGTTGTTTGAGAAAACAGAGTACTCTGTTGGTTTGATATGAGTTTGATCATGGCTTCTCTTTGAAGATGGTGCAGCATTGCCTCCAAAGTTCCATAAATTTGTGTAATCTGATAGCATCATTGATACTGATCCATCATCTTCAATTGATGTGTCTGTGTTGCTGTTTGTAGCCGAAAGTAAGCAGTCCAACGACTCGAGAGAGCATGTCGCCGCTGTCGCCGTTGCTGTTTTATCGCCGTTGAAGCTTGTGAGGAGCTGTGTTTCAAGTCCAACAACATCCATGTTGCTAGTTGGGAGATCTTGAACTGAGTTGAAGAAGTTGGGAGAATTTGAATTATTTGATATCATGAATCTTTGTTCATGTCCTTGTTGGTAATTGCTCCAAAACGATGACGACGACGGCGGTGGCGTGTTCGTTGTAGCTCTTGATCCATATCCATCCCAACTCAAATGATCCATTTTCAGCTCAAATCCTTGAAATATCGTCTCTTGTTTTTTGTTTCTCGTTTCGATGAAGCTTAACGATAAACGAACTTACCGAACCGATGACAAAATCGAAAAGGACTGATGTGCTTCAAGTTGCAAACTTTTCTTCAGCTGTTTGAACTCTTTTTGGACATTCTGGCACGACACTAACCAACTCTTTCCTAATTTGGAAAAACTGCGACCAACAGGAACAAAATAGCCATTGTTTATGTCAGTTTTTTGGCGACTAACATTTTGTCAACCATTGGAAAATCAAACAAAAACTCCAAAAAAAGAAAGTTCAAACATTCATGCAATGAGGAAACGTATAAAACAAGTAAGAACAGGAACAAGAACATGAAAAAGAACACGAACACGAATTCACGAATAAGAACACAAACACAAACACGAACAAGAACAAGAATAGAAACAAGAACAAGAACAGGAACAGGAACAAGAACATGAAGATGAATTCGAGAATAAGAACACAAACAGTGACAGGAACAAGAACAACGACAAGAACACAAACTCAAGAATAAGAACACGAACACGAACAGTAACAAGAATAAGAAAACCAACAAGAACACGAACAGTAACAAGAAAAAGAACACGACAAGAACAAAAACAAGAACACGAACACGAATTCACGAATAAGAACACGAACAGAAACACAAACACAAACACGAACAAGCACAAGAACACGAACAGGAACACAAACACGAAGAACACAAACACAAAGAACACAAACACGAAGAACAGGAACAAGAACAGGAACACGAACAAGAACACGAAGTTAGCAGAGAAAGTTCTGTTCTTGTACCTTGAAATGGCAATGGAGAAAGAAGTACAACAAACGCTGTTTTTTTCCTCAAAAAGACCAGAAGAAAGCCATAGTTTTTATAGATGGGAATGAAAAGGTAGCTGTCCAAAAAGACAATAAAATATACATAACAAAAACAGTTGACAGAAGAAAAATATAATGCGTTTGAAAAAGATAAGCTTTTGTGTTTGTCAGTTTGGTGGGGAAGAAAGAGGTTTCAGTGAAGCATAAGTATGTTGGAGAATGAAAACTTCCCCATTTTTTAATGCATTTTTTGGTGGCTTATTCAAGTGGGGATCATAGCTCATCTCTACCTCTGCCCTCACCCTCCTTTTTGGCTGCTCACATATATATATATATACCATACCAATGCCATGCGCACTAAAAAGCCTATAACTTTCTGTAAAAACTCCCATTTTCACACCCCAAAAGCATCTTTCACTTAATCATATCTTTAATCATAGCTTTAAAAATTCTCCAATGATTCCTTAATTATTGAACAGAATAGCTGAAAAGTTTGAGGTTATCTTAGAACACCAAGAACACTTAGAACAGGAGCTCAAAAAAACAAAAGAACTGGAAAGGGATCCTTATCTGTCTATCCATAACCTTATCTGGTTTATCTATGAAATGGAAACAAATTGGATGAATCTAGAATTGGCCCAGAAACTTGATGCTTCTCTTTCATTTTGTTTTGGAGATGTCAATAGCATCATAATGGGTAATGGGGTTGGCCTTGGCTTTATGAACGTTGGTGTGCCAACATTTGAATGTGATATCAGAAACATTGTATGTGTAGCAGACGAACCATTTGAATGTGATATCATTTTCTGATGAAGATGATTATGGTGGTAGCTAACAAGATTTGGTTTTGTTATTGCTTAAATAATAGAGAGAGAGACTGAGATTTGAGTTATGAGGTGAGAGAACCCACATGCTCCCCATTTTCAGTGAGCTCATTTAATAGGCTGTGTTTTGGTGAAACGATCTCTTTGTCATTTGTAAACTCTATGTATTTCTTATAAGGGTGTGGAAACCTCTCCTTTACAAACGTGTGTTTAAAACTGTGAGGCTGACGGTGATACATAACAAGTCGTAGCAGACAATATTTGCTAGTATGGGTTTGGGCTGCTACAAATGATTAAAAGCCAGATACCAAGCGGTATGCTAGCGAGGACGTTGGGTCTCTAAGAGGGTGGATTGTGAGATTCCACGTCGATTGGAGAGAGGAACGAAGCATTCCATACAAGGGTGTGGTGTTGAGGACTGTTGAGAGTGAGTCCCACATTGACTAATTTAGGAAATGATCCTGGGTTTATAAGTAAAATAATACATCTCCATTGATATCAGACATTTTGTGAAAGTTCAAAGCGAAGTCACGAGAACTTATGCTCAAAGTGGACAATATCATGTCATTACAGAGATCCGTGATTCCTAACAATGTGTGTCGGTGTTTAGGTCGAGTTAGCTTGTGGTTATGAGTTAACTAGTCGAATTATACTCGTGTTAGCTCTAAAACAACATAGAACTTCATGTGTGTTCCGGTGTACGCCCGTGTCCGACATTCTAACAATGTATCATCGTACATTTATGAAAAGTCGATGATAATTATTGCAACTTTAAAAAAAAAAAATATAAGTATTTTCTTTTAAAAAGTTAGGACAAATTTTATCATGTAGGTAAGTAACACATAATGCACTGTCTCATCTCCAACATTTTTTTCTCTGCAACTTGTCTCGAACTCGGGATCATGCCTCACCCATTTCATAATATTTAAAAATAATTAATTTTTATATCTAAATAAAAAATTTGTCTTGTTCTTCATTATTGTGGGAAACAAAATAAAAAATATAAATAATTAAATTTTTTTTTTATAAATATTATTGATTTAAATAATAATAATAATTTATTTTTAAATGGAAAAATAAAAATGGAGGAATTTTTAGATTTTGATAACATAATTTAAAAGAGGAAGGAATTAATTCCTACAAGTAGAAGTATGCTATAGAGCCACTTGTAGTAAGAGATTTGAGTTTAATAAAATAGAAGTTGGAGGCATATTTTGTGTAATTACTCAAATGCCCCCCTTCACGTTTTTATTTTATTGCTCGTCGTCGGGCAAATTAATACAATAGTTTTAACAAACGAGACTACATGTGAGATCCCACATCGGGAGAGAAGAATAGAAATCTCTCCCCAGCATACGCGTTTGAAAATCGTGAGGCTGACGATGATACGTAACTGATAACGGTGAGCTTGAACTGTTCCACCACACCTGAACGAGAGTAGTACTGAATATATGAAGTTATTGTTAAGAATTATTTAAAATAATTTATAGTTACTAACTATATAAACAAAGTGTACTTTTTGGTACGGGTGTACACGGGTTCAGCTCGGAAAAATTTTGAATCAGGTTCACAATCGAACCTTTTGTTATAAGTCATTAGCATATCATTGATATCTGTTATAAACGTTAAATATTTTTATTTTTCATAATAATCTTAAAGGTAGGGTTCGGTTGGATTAGATTAGAACTCTATTTTCAGGTTAGTCAAGTTGACCCGACTAAAAAAATGCCAAAAACTTATGAATCGATCAAATTTTTTCGATTTTTCGAAAATTTCAACCCAATTCAAATCGAAATAAAAATTACCATCATTTATTGCTTTGGTTAGGTAGTCTGAGTTGATCGGGTTCTCGAGTCACATGAACATCCATATTTTAACTCGGAAAAAAACTCCATGTATTTAAACCATCGAATATCTAAATCAGATTCTGAATATTGAATATAGGTCGGATAGAATTTAAAAGACGAGAGAAGCATCTAAATTGTTTTGTTTTCTTTGTCTTTATTTAAAAATAAATAAATAAAAGTTTGCCGTACCTTTGCCTAAGCAGGTAACATGTTAGTTTAATTTTTTAATATTTGGAATTTTTCTTAAATAAAAAATTCACAAATACATGAAAAATTTATTCCATTAATCATATTAAATAAAAAAATTAGAGTGAGTTCAACGTGATTTTTTTTATATTCAATTAAAAACCAATTTGAAAATTCATAGTATTTTATCATATAATTAAAAGGGTTTCGAAAAATTCTTAAAATATTTCACTTAAAAAATTATATTCTAAATTAAAATATTAAATTTATTATCTGACGCGATATATGTGACAACCAATTAAATAAATAATATATGAATGAACTGAAATAACGAATGAGAGTAATATTTTTTTACAACTCAATCATAGGAATTCCTTGACGATGTGATATGTGGAAATCACTACAAGAGGAGTAAGATTTGGATTACCTTGTTGATCGAATATCTCAAGACAAGAACATTGTTTGAGATTCGAATCACTCCACAAGCAATATCGATCATGTCTAGTTTGAATGATTCTTGTTAATCAAATATCTCAAGACAAGAACACTTGATTGAGATTCGAATCACTCCACAAGCAAGATTGATCATGTCGAGCTTGAATGATTCTACATGCAATCTAAACTACATAGAATTGCAAAGAAACTTAGTCATTGGCTAAAGAAAAACACAAATACTTCTTTTACTATATTTTCTAAGTCTACCAACAAATACAACATACGTGGCTTTAGCCTAAAAAATGAAACTATTAAAGTATTAAAGGCATTCCAAGAGCCATTACATTCATACTTAATGGTCATAATTAGCCGTCATGTAAATGTACTAAAGTAAATAAAAAGTTTTAAAATACAATAACTCTACATTGTAACCCACCCAAAATTTATAACAATCAAACTTCATTGTTCTTCAATGTGGCATGAATTGAAACATCTTTTGATAATTTTGACAACTTTTTCTTCGCATCTTCATTGAAGTATATAGTATGATTGATGTCTTTTGGTTCATATCACAATGTATGCTTCATTTACGGCAATTTATTGCTGAAGAATTTGTGTTGGTCTGTGGAAGGAGTAGATAACGTGTCTAATAAAATTTTAAATTTTACGAGTTTGGATATATTTACAATTTTTTAATAAATTTGAAAAATTTTATTTAATTAATCGATATATTAGATATAAAATTGAAAATTTTTTAAGAAAATATTAGATAATTTTACAAAAAAAAAAAAAAAAAAACTTTATAAATTATATAAAATTGAAAATATATATATTAAAAAAAAACAAAATGTTGAAAGTACAATATAAATAAATTTGGTGGGACCATGTGAAATGTAGTCGGTTCTATTGTAATATGAATATGGGTCCACTTTTATCTCATTGATCATCATGCAAATCTGACCGTTGATTCTTGGATTATGATGGAAAAAGGGCAAATCAAGGCCCTTAATTCAGTTACATTGCATTTCGCCTTTTCTTTTTCTCTTTCTTCATTCCCCTCAATTGGTCCCCCACACACATATCCTTGTCAATTCCATTATTACGGCTCACACGTGAACGCTACGATTCTTTTACACGTGGCATCTTCTCATTGGTATGTCCCTGATAACATTGTCTCACGTGGAAAATCGTAACAGCAAAGCCTTCACCCCCCCTCTGTGGACCCCACTTTCACCCTTTTATTTCAAAAATTCCAATCTGTCTTTTAAATTAACATTATCTTTGTTTCTTTTTTTGTCACTTTCTTTCTTGTCCTCATCCTTTCAAAATATTGTACTCTTCCTCAACATAACACGTCTTATTCCCGTCCGAGCGTTTCGAGCACTGAGTTGAATTATGAAGTCGATAATTAATATGTCGGTGGAGGTAATAAGTTAATTTGTGGGTCGTTTAGTGTTCGGGTGTTGAGTTACGTTGAGTTATGAAGTCGGAGTTTAACATGTTAGTGTTTGAGATCCTCAATTGCGTTGTAGTTTGGAGTCAGATTATAAGTCGGTGTTTATCGCAATGTTAAAATATGTTTTTTTTTTTTTTATTGAAGTCAATAATTATAAATTGATTTGTGTTTGTTTGTGAACTTTGATAAATAAAAATTAAAAAAAAATTGACAACCTAACCCGAACCCAACTCGAAAATAGAGGGTTGGGTTGGGTTGGGTTGTGAAAAGTTTCGAGTTGGGTTGGGTTACCAATCCAACCAACCCGAACTTTTGGATTGGGTCAAAAAAATTCCTAAACGCGACCCAACCCGGACCATGTACACCCCTAGTGTTATTAGTGTTTGAAATATTGAATTGTTGAAAGTATAATATATTGGTGTACGGGGTGTTGAGATTAGTATTTGAGGTGCTTATGAAGTCCGAGTTTAATAAATTAGTGTTCGGGGGTTGAGTTACTTAGCAAAACAAACAACTCCATCCAGCCCATTTGGTGCCCCGAACAATCCCTAGAATATAAAAAAAAAAATTAAAAAATTAGATAAATTGAGAATCAAATTTATCAAAGTAATTTATGAATTTTCCTAAAATTAGCTTTGAGTGTAACCAAACCAATTTGAAATTATTGTTATTTAAAAAATATTTTTATACTTATTTTAATATATATATATATATATATATTTCAAAACTAAAAAAAAAGTTAAAAAATTAAAAAATAATTGTATGTCTTGTCGGAGGAGGAGAAGGCTGGCGGGCTCCTTGGCCCAAATCCAGGTCGTAGAGCCCAATAGATAAATTGGGCTTCAATAAATGGGCCAGTTAAGAAATGAAGTGTAGGCCCAATGTCGTTGACATTGGTAAGCGGTGAACGACTTGTCGTCAGCTCGGCCGACAGGTAGGGCGTGTCGGATGGATTGAGTTACGCCAAAAAGAAACAAACTTATTTTAATGGCTTAGCTTTGGCCACATAATAAATGGGATCACGTGTGATTATAATATTGATTTACACAGAAATCAAAGAGAAAGAAGAGATCTTTTTTTGTTTTTAAATTTTTTTATTTATATAAAATAATAATAATAATAAATAATAATAAAAAAATAAAAAAGAGATCTTTGTGGTCAAATAAACAATTCTCAGACCGTACAATATCCAAATCCCTTTCTTCTGTCTGTTTGAATCATGAATATAATCGGAAAAAGAAAGAGAGAGACGATTTTTTAACGGATTTTTCGTTAAAAAGATTGGCCTAAAAACATGAGGTTCCAAGATGAACAGCGTAGCCAAAATACTGCCCACCCCATGTGGCAGAGGTACAATCTAACAAAATTTCAAATTCGGGTCTTCCAATCTAACGCTCCTATGTCACTGATAGCAGACATTGTCAGTTTTTGCATGTATTACTGTTAGCCTTAGAAGGAAAAGCGTAAAGAGGATTATATCTACTAGTTGTGTGCTTGGACGGTTAGAAATGATATAAGAGCTGGACATTGGATATGCTAGTAGGACGTTGGACCCCAAGAGGGTAGAGTTTTGGTTACTTGGACTGTTACACATGATATCAGAGCTATTTATTGGGTAGTGTGCCAATAGGACGTTAAACTTCAAGGAGGTGAATTTTGAAATCCCACATTGGTGGAAACTAAGCATTTCTTATAAAGGCGTGAAAACCTCTCCGTGTATTCGTTTTAAAAGCTTGAGGAGAAAGTCCGAAAAAGAAAGAAAAGAGAAAACAATATCGGCTAGCGGTGGTGATCGAGGAGTTGGGTTTGGAGTGGGTGGGGTAGCCAATGAGAGAAACTGGAGAATGAGGGGTTGTTTGTGTTCAGGGGTTAGGCCCTTTTGCCTAAAAGTAGTTCTCATTCTATCCGGTTTCCCACCTGGTTCCCACCTTGGCTCAAATCTTGAGTTGTCTTCGTTTTATTCCTTCTCTTTCTCTCCTTTTACTTTTACTTTTCTTGCTTTCTTTTCCTTCTTGTGGGTTGATGGGATCCTCCGTAGTGCAAATCCAAGGTAACCCTATTCTTTCACAGAATCCATTTTTCCCAATATATATTCTTTCTCTTCTTTCCCCTTTTCTCCCTCTTTCTTCTCCCTTCTTATATTTAACTCTGGACTTGTTTTTACCTCCCTTTTGCGTTCCATGTATGGTTTCCTTGCTGCTTCTGTCTCATGTCTTCTTCTTCTTCTTCACCTACTTTCATTGCATAGCTGGCCTAATTCTCTACTTGTCCCTTTTGAGTGTTTGATTTTCTGGTTCTTCTCTGCATTTTTGTGCTTGTTTCTCTCTACTCTTTGGATTTTTGGGTGTTGCTACACAGTATTTGGCTCTCTGTCCCTTGTTTTTTCATGTGTTCTTCCTGTTTTTTCATGAATTTCAGCCAGAAGATTTGTTCATTTGAGGTGGGCTGATGATGGGTACCTGCCAAATGTGAATCCCTCACCAGATTTAATGTTTTTCCTTTCTGGGTTGGCAGAATTTTGTGATTTGATGGTTGGTTTTAGATAAAATTTGGTGGAATCTTCAAACATTTTTCCCTCAAAAGGTTGCGATCGTGTTCTTGTAGAAGTGTTTAGTATTTTGCACAACTGGTGAAGGAAATTGATGGGGTTTTTGAAATGAAAATCCCTTGTTTTAACACAGAAAATCATGGAATTGGGTTCATCTGGTGAGAGGATGAGAGGGGAAAAGGATGAAGAAAAAGTGTTGAGTCCTATGTTCCCCAGGCTTCATGTCAATGACACAGAGAAAGGAGGCCCAAGAGCCCCTCCAAGGAATAAAATGGCTCTCTATGAGCAGCTTACCATTCCTACACAAAGATTTTCCTCTGGATCAGCTTCAGCCACTCCTCTTCCAAGCAGCACTCCGGCTCCCTTGACATCGTCCAGTCACGTAAGCTTTGTAGATTACTGCAATTATTCATTGATTCGCTTGTTTATGAATGCATATGTGCTCGTCTTTTCGGTCTTTCAGTATCGACCTTGATGTTTTCGTTGTCTTCTTAGTTACTCAACCTGAAACCACATATGCATATAAGGTGTTTGATGAAAATACCCTGAGAATCGATAATAGAAAATCACTTACAGTTTGATTGGGATAGAGCCATTTTGGAATGGACTTCCTTCCTAAGAGGCAAACACAGCTTAGAATTAGCCACTATGTTCAGTTTGAAGCTTCACTGCTTTGTAATAATTACCAACTTCAGGGGCTTAAAAGGTGTTTGTCTTGTGTGCACAAGTTTATTCATTGATTAGCATGTTTATGAATGCATATGTGCTCGTCTTTTTCAGTCTTTCAGTATCGAACTTGATGTTTTCATTGTCCTCTTAGTTACTAACCTGAAACCACATATGCATATAAAGTGTTTGATGAAAATACCCTGAGAATCAATAGTAGAAAATGACGTACAGTTTGATCGGGATAGAGCCATTTGGAATGGACTACCTTCCTAAGAGGCAAACACAGCTTAAACTTAGCCACTGGCTTAAAGGGTGTTTGTCTTGTGTGCACAAGTTTATTCAATTTCTGCTATTGATTGCATGAACTTGCTTGCTCTGCAGTTTTCTGGCCAAAAAAGGGGCATTTTCTCAGCGTCCTCCAAGTGCTCTGTACAGCCTAATCAGGTTGAGAAACTTCACTCTTATTCTTCTAGAGGAGTTGTGCAAAGTAACGAGGCAAAGTTGCTAAAGACAAGTCTGGTAGCAACGGGATCATTGTCATCAAATCCACAGCGCAATTCAGTCACAAAGATTAAAGTTTCAAATCTCAAGAACTTTTCTTCGACGGATGCTAGAGAAAAGGATGACGAGTTCAGTATTCCTGCCTCAGACCAGCCTATAACTGGTGTGCACAATCATGATAGGGAAAGGATGTCAAGCAGGAGTATGAGCTCTTCAGCACAAATTGGAAGTGCTTGTGAACCACAGGCCAATATAGCTGTCACTAATCTTACTTCTAGAAAATATGTGGGGAATGAAGGTGCGGAGAATCCAAATTTGACGAAGGCTACTCGGGATCCTGTGGAGAGACCTGTATTGATTGCTTCAGCCACTGGTAAGCCTTTGTTAGAGGCAAATGCTTGCCCTTCAACAAAGTATAAGGACTCTGAAAAGACAAAGCTGCCTCATCCATCCATGGTTAAAGAAAACTGGACTTCAGTCAGCAATTCAAACAGACTTTTCGATGCAAACGTGAGAGTATTTGTAGAAAGTTTGACTGAGCGAAACTCTGAAGTTGCCCAAGACAAGGTGGGGTGCACCCAAGTTACCGGTTTGGAAAAGTCATCCATGGTGATTAGAGAACCATGTTCGTTGTTGTCGCCTAGAGTTAGCGATAGAAATTTCAAAAACCTCGATAACTGCAACAGGACGAATGAGTTCGAGAAGTTCTCTACTGTGCATTTGAGAGACGTAGAACAAAAAGACAATGCTTCAGATGCTTCCTTAGTCGATTCAACTACAGCTCCAAATATGTCACCTGATGTCATCGTGGGGTTGATTGGCGAAAAACAATTCTGGAAGGCTAGAAAAGCAATTGTTCAGTGAGTATTCTTTTTTGTCTAAACCTTGTTGATACATCGCTGATATTGTGCTACTAAGTAATATACCATGTCAAACTTTATGGTAGAGTAGAAAAGCCATCTAGTAGTTATACCCTTACTATTGAGGATCCTTGACTACTATACTTCTGTTTGTCACATCATGTCATCGAGCCTACCAATTCTTAAGTTGAGTTACTTCACCTGTGTCGTTTTCTGATTGAAACAAATGTCATTATGACCCGCTTATATGATATGATATGTGAGATCCCACAACAATTGGGGAGGAAAAGGAAACATTCTTTATAAGGGTGTAGAAACCTCTAGCTAGCAGACGCATTTTAAAAACCTTGAGGGAAAGTCCAAAGAGGGTAACATCTGTTAGCGGTGGGCTTCGGGCCGTTACATGATATGTACTTGTTAATCCTTGATGCTCTTCTTTAGAGTTCATTTATCAAGTAACCTTCTCTTTTCAAGCTGCAGGCATTACCATTAAATGATCCTTAAATTGGTCAGACCACTTAGAATCTCCTTTGTCATTACAGTTCCTTGTATATTTGACATATTCTTCTCATTCAAGTGTTATCTTTTGGGTTGGATTTTCATTGATCTCTTATTCCCACCTTTTTCCAACTGTTTTCAGTCAGCAAAGGATCTTTGCAGTACAGGTGTTTGAGTTGCATAGACTCATAGAGGTACACCATCATTTGGCTTCGATTGTTACTTGAACTCTAGTCGTTGTATTCATATCTCGGTGCTCCTTTAGTTTAAATGGTTTACTGCTTGAATTTAACATAGGTTCAAAAATTCATTGCTGGATCACCACACATCTTACTTGAAGACTACTTAGAGAAACCATTATCAACTCTATCTGCTGTTAAGAACAAGCTAACTGAGTGTGCTCAACAACCGGTTTCAGAAAGCACCATGGTGAAGGACCATCATCAACAGCCCAATCTCATTCTCAGCAGCAAATGTGCAGATAAGAATCCTGTTGCTAAGCTTCCCTTACCTTCTTTCAACAAGGACAACAGTAAACTTGCCCCTACTCAACAAACAAGCTACGAGCTTCGAGACACGCCACAAACTCCCACAGATGCTGCTCCAAAATCAGATCCCTGGTGTTTGAACCACCCTACACCAGGAAATCAATGGCTGGTTCCTGTCATGTCCCCTTCTGAAGGGCTTATTTACAAACCATATAGAGGGCCATGCCCTCCAAGTGCAGGATTCATGACACCAATGTATGGTAACTACGGAACAATGAGCCTAAATACAGGCAGTGGAGCTAGAGACTTTTACACTCCAGCTTATGCTGTTCCTGCTTCTCACCATCAAGGGTTTGGATATTTTCCTGGCACGATTCCATTGAACCAGACGTACTTTCCACCTTACGGTGTACCGGTAACTAATCAATCCATGTCAGGGTCAGCTCCAGATCAAATGAGTCTTTTTGATAAAGCCAAGTCTAAAGAACAGGAAAACCAGATATCAACTAGGGACATCAACTACTTGACGCATCAAGAAAACTCATGTGAAATGCCGAGCCAAACAAGCCATTCGATGCCATTTCAGGTTCGGAAATTTCATCGATCAAAGGGAAGTGAGTTGTTGGGAAGTACAGCTAGTAGCCCCTCTGAGAGAGGTGATGGAGATGTGCTTCCTCTTTTTCCTACTGAGCCACCAGCAGTTGAGGAGTCCAGTCCAAATGCAGAAATCAGTGAGAACAAATCAAGGGCAATTAAGGTTGTACCGCACCATCCTAAAACTGCAACTGAATCAGCAGCTAGGATATTTCAGTTAATACAAGAAGAAAGAAACCAACTATGATGTATCTTAAAATTATATTTGTAGAAATCAACTTTTACCCACTCCATTTTGCTTGACAACAGAGGATTTCAGCTCCTTATAGCTGATGAGTTCATTTGGGAAGTGACATCCACAGAGTTGTCAATATTCTTACTGAGATGTAAGAAAAATGTGTCTGTAATCACGTTTTTCTGGCTTATGAAAATGTGAATAGATTTCTGAAAGATATAAAGCAAACTTCTTTTTGCTGGGACGATTTCTCACTCCTAGCCTGAATCACTGACATGTAAAATGATAGCTTTAATTGCCTTCAGCTATTCCAACTTTAATATAAAGAATACAAGATAATACCGATTGCTTTAACGAATGACTTATTTGTTATATATTCCGTAGCAACTACAATCTCATAAACCACTTCCTCTTGCTCTGCTATGAGATTTGAATACAAATACCGAGTACATGTTTCTAGAATTCCCTCCCTTCATTAACTAGGAATACATGAAACGAGAAGGCTTGGATTTGAGTAACAATCATGATCCCATTTGGGAATCAGGTGTGAGTTCTAGTAGGCAGACACATTCAATATGAGGAGTGTGGGGGAACATGTCTACTGGCTGTACGCTCTTCAGTGTATAATAGCCTTTTATGCCTTTCTCCTCCTGCGCAGAATATCTCAACAGTTCAAATGACTGGGTATGAAGAGAATTGTTAAACTAGTACTAGTAGGAATAAGCTTGGACATACCACACCATGGCAGAGATAATCGAGATCGCGAGCACAAGTTGCTGGATTACATGATACATAAACTATGCGAGGTGCCTTGATCTTGAGAAGAAATTTAATCAACTTCATGTGCATACCAGGACGGTTTGGATCTGCATCATTTGTGGACTTGCAGTTCAGAAAAGATGAAAGATCAAAAGCAGAGTGTCTATTCATTTTAAACTAAAGGAAAATGAAGTTTCTGACCCGAAATGATGATATCAGGCTTGGGAAAATTGTTGCCAAAACTTTCGTCGATTTTATTCAGATCCCCTTGAACAAATGTGGCATTACAGATACTATTCAGTTTGGCATTCAAACAAGCATCTTTGATGGCCTGAGCAACCACTTCATAGCCATAAACATGTTTAGCCCTGAAAGCAGGAGATGCAAAGCACGCCATTATTATACAGGTCCTCACGATAAAAGAATCAACAAAACAAATTACCTTTTAGCAAGTGTAAGACCAATAGTACCAGTCCCACAAAATAAGTCGAGAACAATTTCTGAACCATCTCCCTTAAGACCAGCACACTCTTCAATCAGCCTATACAAAACCTCTGCCTAAACAAATTTTGGTCAGTGTCTTGGATAGGATCATCATACTCGAGATGAGCTAGTCGATGGAATAAATTGCTGTATACCTGACAAGTGTTTGTTTGAAAGAAAGAATTCGCTGATATTTGGAATGTCAGACCTCGTAGGTTCTCTGTGATGGTGGATTTCCCATATAAAACATGTTCCACCTCTCCAACAGAAGTGTTACCAACAGAGGAATTTATATTATTCACAACGCTAACCTACATTGTCAAATCCACCATTACATAAATCGGTAATCTAAATCTAAGTATATGATGCTGGAAACAGGTGAGAAAAAATGAAGCAACTAGCCAGTGCGTAAGAAATAAAATTTGCCAACAATTCAGAAGGGTAGTTGAGCGCCATAATTTCATGTAGCTGGAAATTTTTTATGCTATGTGGCCTTCTAAAAACATCGGTAACAATAATATAAATCTTTGCTACAACTTATTATGCCACAAATTCTGGCCTCGTAAAGTAGATAGTGATAGCAAAGATAGAAGCAAAAGAATTCACAACATAAGGGAAGATAACAAGGCCACTAGAGAGGCAAATTGAGCATAACTCAGCAGTAATTGACACGTACTCCTTTCCTTGAGGTTGAAAGTTCAAATCCTCGTAACCTACATTTGTTGTATTAAAAGAAAAAAAAAAAGAGAGAGAAGAAAAGAAACAAGGCCACTAGAAAGTAAACTACCCATAGAAACAACCTAAGATTATGTACCACAGGCCAACCTATAGGGAATCATCATCAAAAAAATCTTAAGATACTTTTGGAACAGACGAACTATGGCAACAAAGTAAAATAGAATACATGAATCAGACTAGATCCTGAAGAGGAATATCACATGGTCACGTCTGAGAAGAATTGCAGTAACGTATTAAAAAACTAACCACTTCAGGAATATCTGAAATTTTCTCAACTAGGGGCGTCAGCAGCTCAGGCTTGTAGGATGAGGTCACAAAGTTAACCATAAGTTCAGGCAAACCAGTCTTTACATCCCTGGAAGACAATTTGCTTAAGCAGTTAATTTAAGAGGAAATCCAATTTAGAAATTCATTAATTTTCTCCGGCAGAAAATAACTATCTTTTAGGATTCAAGAATTGACTAGGACAAAAACAACTGTGTTCATCACAGGTATGATAAAAGATGCCTTAGTGTTAACCTAAAAGCGATTTGTAGCATATCTTGTGATTCTTTCTTTAACCATTTTTTCCCCTTGATGAAGGAATCGGCTCTAATTGAGAAAAATGATTGAATACAAAAAGGCAACTTTTTTTCTAGAGAAAATGTCCGACCACAAAACAAAAACAAAAACAAACTGCAAATATGTCATTGCCAACGATTCTACCAGTACTCATACAGCTTCTACTTCTTTCTCTGCTAATTGCACTCTTTAAAGAAAGCCTATAGGCACAGATACACAATGACATTCTTGCTCGGAATCTAAGCAAGATAAACTTTTCTCATGTTAATGACATGTTTGATATGCTACAAATGCAAGCATGTATGAGACCTAGCAAGTTTAGAAGACAGAATAAAAGGATATATATTTTTCTTATACAAGTCTCAATACCTTCCCGTCCGCAGCATTAAATGCTTTAAGAATCCTTTGTGAGAATGCACATCATAAGGAGACAAACCCAGTAGAGGATCCCTCCAACATTCTTGTATGGATGCAAGAACCTATTTGAAAAAAGCAAGTCCATGAAGAAGCAGTAAAGTAATTTCCACGCGCCAATCTAATGTGAAGCCACAATTTGCACCAGTTCAGACATTGGTACAAACAACAAAAGAAAAGTTCAAAATTGTTAAAGAATACAAAGTGAACTCGATGATATAGAAGTTTCAACTAATTTAGTTGAAGAACTTTTCTAAGCATGGACACAGATTCGTCTGCTAAGAATTAATTAATCTTTTTCTTCTTTTGGACATGGCTCTTGAAAAAAGTTAATAAAAAATGTACATAAAATAGAGATTCCTTAAACACTCAAATCCTTATTTATCAATCATTCCTAACGTATTAGGATGACACCTTCTTCCTCTAGTTATTGTCAACTAAACCCTTCTATATCTTTCAAAATTTTCAAATATTGTTAATTGACTTAAATAAATTAGTATTTATAATGAAGTACTAATATATCAATATATACATATATATTCTATAAAAAGGAAAAGAAAAAGTGTCTTCAGCATGTCTGTGTCCCGCTTAATTAGAAATTAATATGTAGCCATATCCATGTCGTGTCTCGTAACTAATCAATCATAATAAGTGTTTTAAAATTAAAATCCTAGAATTTTTTTTTTTACTGTGAACAAGAATTTCTCAGTCATTTGTAAAAGAATAGTATGCACCATGAGAACACTGAAATCAAATAATAGAACCTTACGGATAGAATATATCCATGTACCCTTCTTTCTTTCGTTTTTTTTTTTTTTTTTTTTGGTAACATGAGTCAAATTACTTTTCATTTCATGTATCCATTCGTTTGCACCATGAGAAATGTGTTTGTGAATAAATACCACAACCGGTATATAGATCAGCCAGTGTACTTAATGATGAATACCTGATTGGCAGGTCCACTTTGCAATAAACATTTGTCAATGTTTAGAACCTTATCAAAAAATCCGGGAGCATGTAATCCGAGAGCATTGATCTCATCGCCTTCCTGTTTTTCTATGAATACATCCTTCGGTAGCCATCTTTTAGAACCAAATGAGAATTCCATCTGCAGAAATATGGAAGAAAAACCCCAAGTTCCTTAATCATTCTTTTTTTTTTTTTCTTTATCGACCATTGACGTGGTGGATACTAAACAAATAGATCAACATGGACTACAGAACTTCAGGTAGAAGATATGTAAATCATTCGAATTGAGATAGAAGACAATAAATGCAGCCTCCTATGCCGTTATTTCATCTAGTAGGGCAGTAGAGTAAAGATTAAATAGCTAATGTAGTTATCTTTAGCTACTAATAATATTTGGTACATCATTCTGTGACAAAAATCTTGATTTCTGACATTGATAGCAAAGATTTAAATAGCTAAAGTTGCTCATATTTGGCTACTAATAATGTTTGGTACATCATTCTGTGACAAAGAACTTGACTTCTGACATTGGTGGCAGAATCCTAACGTGGTTGTGTAGAAGACTATAAAGATCTCAGAAATTTGGGAAATGGTCTAATCTCCATTCAATCAGGCTCCACATCGAAGATATACACATGTAAACAATAAAATACCCTCAAATCAATCTCACTGATTTGCCTGATAGTTTGTGCTGGAATTTAGAGAAGAATGGGGTGTTTTCTACAAAATCTCTTTCTATTTCCTTATCTTCTGGAATGATTTGAACAACAAAGATCTCTATATATCTATATGGAAAGGAAAACACCACAAGAAGGTAAAGTTTTTAAATGGGAATCAAGCCACATATGTCTAAACACCCGCCACAAGCTGAAAAGGGTTCCCCTTGGTTGTCCATCTCTCCACAATGCTGTATTTTGTGCAAAAGTAACAGGGAAACAAGCAACCATCTCTTCTTTTGTTGCCAGCAAACCAGAATCTTCTGGGACATCATCCTACAGAAATTGGGGTGGCATATTGCATTTCCTTTTGAAGCTAGGGACACTCTATCTCTTTTTATTCAACGGCCACCTTTTAAGAAAGAAAAGAAGACCCTTTGGTTGAATTTCATTCAGGCATTTTTATGGTCTAATAGGTTGGTTAAGAAGCATGGATATGACATGATACCGACTCAATGACATGTCATTTTTTTAAATCTAGGACAGACATGGCAACAACGAGTTTATTAAAAATACATTTTTTAAATATATATCATTTTTATACAATAAGGAAATTCAAAGTCAACTAGTTTATGCATTTATATGCTTAAAAAAAATAGTTTGATACATTTTTCTCTCAAATTTTGTTCTTTTTGTTATATATATGTGTCTATTTAGCATACTTAACAAGTGTTTAATAAATGTTACCTATTTTTACTTTGCACAACTAGCGTCTAACACGTCCATTGCACTAACAATTATTTGATACACGTCCAATAAGTGTTGGAATGTCCGAGTATCTTACGTGTGTCAAACATGGACATTAGCCAAACTAAAGTGTATGTGTTTCTTAGCTAGTTGGAGCGTAACTCCTCCATGTTCTCAGATAAGGAACAAGACACCCAATCTTTTCCTATATCTATTTTCTTTTTATCATTTAGTTGGTGTCAAATGAGCTCCCCCTTTTGTAACTATAGTTTATCTTCACTCAGGACCAATTGGAGATGTTTTTTGTAATCCATTGGATAGGATCATATCTTTTTCTAACTTCATTTTATCAATGAAATTATATTGTTTCCTACATTTAAAAAATAAAATAAAGCAACCAAATGAACCACAGCTTGCTCACTAACCTTGTTCCTGTAGTGAAACTGGATTTCGCAAGGTACAATAGCCTTCAGGACACTATGGGATTCAAATTCTTTCATAGAAAATTTTCCTACATGAGTCAACAACTCGTGAACTTGCTGTTCCTTAGATCTAACTTGAGCTTCATATGATAGATTTTGCGTTTTACATCCTCCACAGTAAGAAGCATACTCACAAGGGGCATCAACCAAGTCCCAATGAGGAGACAATGTCTCTAGCTTAGTCGCCTGCAGATACAGCAACAAATGAGAAAATAATACTAATAAAGACATCTCAAAGCTATTGCATTATACTCTTGTAACTTATGTCATCTTCATAATGGAACTACAGAGTCTACAAAAGATAAATGAGACGACCCTAGTTCGATGTTCTTTCCCCTTTTATTCTCATATCGCTTCTATTATTAGTCGGATTACCAATCTTGCTAGATGACGTACGATTTCACTCTTTTCCCAATAGAATAGCGGAATTTAAACAGGGAACTATATACTTGAACAGGTCCTGGTGAACCAAAGAAATATACTAAGAACTCGGACTTGGCAATTCAGAGATTGAACGAGGCATCCATCTAGGATCAAGATGACTATGGCACCAGCATGGAATTCGTCTTTTGGACGTGAATGAAGTTTAAGAACTGGTGCTAATCTAACATTTAATCAATTGTGCACCAAAATTGTTTAGTACTTAACCCTGCGAAAATGCATCTGCAGTCTACATATTCATCTTCCGGGAGTCAATTTTCTTAATCTCGCTATCACAATATAAATTCAAGCAGAGAAACAAGAATTCATTACTCAAAATTAATCCTCCACCTCCTTCTACCCAAAAGAAAGAAATGAAACTGACCTCGGCGTAGTTCCCTTTTCTTCGAGTAACTCGCCCAACAAATCGCTCACCGGGAAGAACTCGGTCACACATGACAACAAATCCAGTATCAGCAACCTTACACAGACCCTTTCCCTTAAATGCCAACGATTCGCAAACCAATTCCAAGGTTTGGCCCCGTTTGGGAAAATACGGCTGGGATTGTTTGCTGAATCCATTGGAACTCGGAGGTTCGTGCTGCTCGGCTCGTTCAGAATCATCGTGTGAAATAGTGAATGAAGGTGAGGCAGCAAGTGAAGTTGAGGTTCGGAGCTTGTGAAAGTGGAACTGAAACGAGCACCTTGTGGTGGAGAGGTGTCTGAATCCATGGCTAGAAATGGAAGCCATTCCGGCAGCCGGAGTTGGCGTCGAGCTTTACGGTGCCGTCAGTGAACTTCAGAGCTGCCAATGGAGCAGG
The DNA here is from genome assembly GCF_002738365.1 of Cucurbita moschata. Lineage (NCBI taxonomy): Eukaryota > Viridiplantae > Streptophyta > Magnoliopsida > Cucurbitales > Cucurbitaceae > Cucurbita > Cucurbita moschata. The sequence continues at coordinate 3,569,284 of NW_019268534.1, forward strand.
TTTTAGCGTACGTACAGGTATATCCTTTCCTTTTCTCGCTAAAGCCTAGAAGCTCATATACGCATTTGTAATATAATTGTAATTATATATTTAAATACGGTGATTTATGGCTAAATTTTGTAATTTTAAAAAGCCTTTATAATTTTAAATGGAAATTAAAATTTGAAGAATTTCTAATCAAATCCTTAGTTTTAAAACTTTAATATTGCAATTTTCTTTTTAGAGAATTTATTTGCGTCTGTATAATAAGTATAGGCTTAAATACATATAGTTCATATAGTTCATATGAGTTTAATGACTGTGACAGTAAATAAAATTAATGTTATATATAGTTAATATGAGTCTAATGACTGTGACAGTAAATGGAGGAAATTATTACTCAAACTAAATCAAATTAATGTCAGATAAAATTAAACTAAGAGACTAAGGAAACTTATACAATAACTACCGTAATGAAATTATTACTCAAACTAAATGAAATTAATGTCAGATAAAATTAAACTAAGGAAACTTATACAATAATTACAGTAATGAAATTATTACTCAAACTAAATGAAATTAATGTCAGATAAAATCAAACTAAGAGACTAAGGAAACTTATACAATAATTACAGTAATGAGTCAACGCATTAACTAATTTATATTCTTAAGGTAATAGAAATATAAATGTCATCTCAAAAATCCTCGCATTTAGACTAAAATTCTTAAAATTAATTTATATTCTTAAGGTAATAGAAATAAAAATTCTTAAAATTAATTTATATTCTTAGGGTAATAGAAATATAAATGTCATCTAAAAAATCCTCGCATTTAGACTAAAATTCTTAAAATTTGTATTCGTTGTCTATTGGATCTCTAAATTATTAAAAGTATCTAATAAGTTTATAATCTTTCAATCATATATAAAATAAATTCTTAAGAAATAATCCTTCAATCATATATAAAATAATCTAAGCAAATCTAAAATCTTAAAAAATTAATCGATCTATTACAAAGATGTATTCGGTAGATTTTGAAGATTTTAAATTTAGGGTTAATACTAAATTTTCTACCTTCTTGATATACTTGGTTTCTATTAGCATTCCGTTTCAACTTGTTGGAGTCACCCTGACTCTACCATTATTATAGGGGTATGGAGTTCAAGATAAAGAAAGATCGAAGTCAACGTATGAGTTTTTCCTTTATACTTTACTGGGATCCGTTTTTATGCTATAGCTATTATTCTTTTGATTCTTCTCCAAGCAGAAACCACCGATCTACAAACATCATTAACCACTGAATTTAGTGAGCGGCGCCAAATCTCTCTATAGATTTTGCTTCTTTCGCCTCTTTCACTGTCAAAGTGCCTATGGTTCCCGTTCATATTTGGTTACGGGCTGTTGCACTCTGGAGCTTCCATAGGCATATCCAGTTGCAACAATCTGTTTTCAATGTGGAAGAACAAATATGTTTTCGAGTACTTCCTATTCAAGAACAATTTTATTTGGATTCTCACTATATGTAGATGGCAGTGCTAGGCCGAGCATAGAATGCTTGCCAACGCAAACGAGCCCGGTTGATGAACCACTTCGAAAACAGGCAAATTATATTAGGCATGGAGTCCTGAACTCAAGTAGACAATCTATAACAAAGAGTTACAAGAGAAATAAAAACAGGATATGAAAAATGATAGCTGCTACGATATAACCACTTTAGTGACTGTTACCTCATATGTTGGATACTTCGCAGTTCAATGAAGCAAAAGTCTTATCAGATTATAGCAAATTGAAAAAAACAGCAGCAGCAGCAGCAGATGTTAAGTCTACTTCTGCATCAACTTTTGACCACAATCACCATAGGATGAAGCATGTAATGGTTCAATAATGATGTAGGTATTAGCTTAAGAAAATCATAGACAACCTTCTGCTTCTGTTTGTATCCAACAACAGACATTAATGGAGGTTACAAGCATTAAGCAACCATGTGTCAAATGAAACCACAGGAAAAGGGTAGTTTCTAGGCTTGGAAAGGGATCTAAGTGATATCGTCTCCCTTGCTAGATTTTATGTTTCCTTTCGGACTTCATTGACGAATGTCTTTTTGTAATTACTCGAAAGGCATTATTCTACACAACTGTGGAGGTGTTTTCTTTACTGGTATTCCCTTTTGTGGGCTTGATTTTTCTAGATGCCCGTGTAATCTTTTGTTCTTATTCTCATTGAAAAGTTGTTTTCTTATTAAGAAGAATGTAGACACAGGAAAAGGAAGCCACTCTACCTTACCTTCATCTGAACAGCATTTTAAGAATTAGCATACATTTTGACAGAAAAGGTCCCTTAATCCCTTCCTTCCATTGACACTGTATTCAGTTTTGTCTAGTGCTCAGGAGATAAAAGAGCAAAAAGCTTTGTTGATGGAAGGTATTGGGTTTATCAATACCAACACATCTCTAACTAGAACAAGAACCAATTCAGAAAACAAGCACCAACCCTGGGTTTGCTAGAGTGGTAGAATGTGATACAAATTGGAAGAAACTTCTATGGCAGAAATATTCAACAGAAAAAGCATACGATGCGTTTACCAAGAAAAAACAAAGAGGGAGACAGAGCAATTGCATAGGAATCTCTGGTGGGTGACGACACGAACGTCACAATCAATATAACCTTCAGCAATAAGAAGATCGAAAACCACTCTGATACAACATTTGACCAGGTGAAGTTAAGAGATGAATCTATTCACCTCAAATATATGCACAAGGGCTGTGAAATTGTAGAAGATTGAGTAGACATACAACTAAGCAAAATAGAAATTGAACATAGCACCAACTTGCAGCTAACTATTTACAAGTAGTTAAGCATATGTAAAAAAGATAATTGCTAATTTACAACTACAAAATCAAGGCAGAGAATCTCAATATATACATAACAAATGAACACACAAGTCATATGTCTTCAAATTCGTTTATTTCTAGTTTAATGTGGAAACAATATTGACTGCGGGGCAACATTTTAAGGTTTCACTCAACAGGCAGAAGCAACAAACATCAAAGCAATATAAGTTGTGTCATATGACATTCACTTACAATGCCTGCAGATCAGCCGATCCCGTCGAGCTCCGAGGAACAATTTCTTGGATGCTGGCGGAAAAATATATACAATCATGGAATCCCACAGTTACAGATGGGGAATATATGCACCCACCATCACTGCAAGTCTCCAAGGAAAATTCAATATAACCCCATGATCAAATACTCGGAGAACATGAAGAAAATGCACAGACAAGAAATCACCACTGAAAGTGAATTCACTGGAATATAGACATAATAGTAACATCGATCGAATTTTCATAGCAAGCCCAGTAAGTCATAATTTCTAAATGCGTAAATTTCACATACATCACACAGCAATAAGATGTCATGCCATTCTGTTAACCTCTGGCCTTGAGCTCTGCAAGGCGCCTCGTTAAGTCGTCCTCGTCAACTTTCTCGGTCTCCTTCGTTGGCATTGCATGTGAAGCCGGCTGCGGTAGCCCGACGGAGACTTCCAGACCGTAATCATCCGCGACCTGCTGCATCAAGCTGTTGACTTCTCCTTCCGGAGTCGAGAGCGACGTAGATCCGGCCATTGCATTTTCCATAAACTCGGCCTGAACCTCCATATTCACAAACTGCTTCTCAAATTGGTCCATATTTTCGGACATCTTCTGCAAATTTCCAGTCGCCAAAGAAGATTCCAACGACTTAACGATCGACGCCATGGACTTGTTAATCGTGGACATCTTGGCCTGTGTGTCGAGCCGAGCCACAACAGCATCAAGCCTCGAGGACAGGCGGAGATAGTTCATCTGTTCTGTTCGTTTACGGATCGCGTTCTCCGCGTAAATTCGAGCTCCATCAACATTTCCTTTCTCCATAGCCTTCTTGATCTTGAGCTTCTCAGCTTTCTCTTCCTTCTCGCACTTCCTGGCTTGGCGTTGCAGCGACTTCGAAGTAAATTTCAATTCCATGATCTGATTCAACAATTTCTCGGTGTTTCCCATGATCGGAGATCCCCCAAATGCGGTGGAATTTAATGGGGAGCCTGATGAAAGATGCTAGGGCTCGAGAAGAACTGGATTTGGGGAAAATAAATCTTCCTGAGAAACGATGAACTTTCTGTTGAAGAATCGCTTGACTAGTGGCGAAGGAGTTTTTGGATGCCACCTTTAAAACCCTAACTATTTAAACGCGTGAATTAATTTAATTTTTTATTCTGATTTTGAACTTTGTTTAAATAAAATAATTAATTTAATTTTTTATTATGATTTTGAACTCTATTTAAATAAAATAATTAATTTAAATTATATAAAATTACAACAATAAAATAAATAGTAAATAATACTAGTTTTTCAGGTTTGTCTTGTACTATTTTTCTCAATTAATTTAAAAATATTTAAATGATAAGTTTTATTGTCACTCTGTTTAAATATTTTAATAAAAAATAATAATAATGTTAAGCGGCAGTTATGTTTGACTAAATATCAGGTCTAGTGTGGATCGTACATGAATGGTAGTTGGAATCGACGATGAAGCATAGGTGGCAAGCAGTTATTATAGATATGATATTTTATATGTAGACCCTTCGAAAAAGAAGATTTGCACAAAATCGATAAACAGAGAAAAAAGATGGATCATTTTTCAATGAATAGTATGTAAAGGAAGAGCTTTTTTATCCTCACTTGGAAAGTACGGTCGCAAGATTGAAACTCAAAGCAATTGACAGGGCTTGTAGCTCGAAAGATTAGAACATGTGATTGTGCCCAATAGGGCCAAATGAATGTCACCACCTTCAGTTCACGTGCTCCGGTGTTCAAAGGGCGATCACAAAGTCACTTCATGAATGTCATTTCTCAATTCTCAATGTCGCCGAGTCTATTTTTTTCCAAACATCGTTACTATCTCAACTCTTGTCATTTCAACTCACATCTAAATTAATTAAAATATTTACATAGACGTGAATACTAGCCTAATTTAATTAGGATATTTACCTAGTAAGTAAAATAGAAGGGTAAATTAATAATAAAAAAAAGCTCTAATTTATCTAAAAAAAAATATATACTTAAATCTTTCAAAATTTTGAATAAAACCCTTAAACTATTTTTTTTTTAAATATAACAAACTTAATTAGCTAATAATTTGTTTACAAAAATATTTTAATGTTCTTTTTAATTTTTAAAAGTTTTATTTATATCGCTAAAAAATATATTTACTATTATTACTTTGTTTAAAAAATACAAATTTTAAAAGTAAACATCTATAAAAAATATATTAATATATTGTCAAAAAACGTCTATCTAAATTTCATAGATTATCTCAAAATTTCATAAAATTTGTGAATATTTTTTAAATGTGGGAATAGATGTAGATGTATTTTTTATTTAAAAAAAGAATTAATATTATATATATATGTATATATTTTTTTTAAAGTTTTTAAATAAATTTAAAGGTATTTTTACGATATTTTTGAAATCATTTAATTTTTTTTAAAGCTGTCATTAATTTTTTTTAAAAAAATTAAATTTAAAAGTATTTTGTATTAATTCAGTGGAGATAAAAGAATGGACAAATTCTCTTTACTTAAAAAAAAAAAAAAAAAAAAAAAAATTAAATATAGTAAATGGAAAAATCTGCAGATCTACCTTGAAATTGTGTGAGAGAGTGTGTGTGTGTTGTTGTTATTTTTTAAATGATACCAACAATCGTGGCTTAGCTGTGTACATTAATATTGTAAAAGTTTGCATTGAAACCCTCGCATTCAGCCTCACCTTAATCAAATATTTATTTCTCTTTTGACTTCCGCTGTTTAAGGATACAATTTTATGAAATTGCCATGCTTTAATATTTGATTCCAAAGGACTCTACTCAACAATCCTTTCAAACGCTACGTCTTTCTTAACATTAATCAACTCCACAACTTAACACTTAGCTACAATTTATTTATTAAAAAAAAAAACTAAGCTTCTCCCTTTCTCTAGAGCTCAATCTCCACGTCTTTGCAACTCGATCCTCCTTCGTTTTGTACCTGAAAATATCAATCAACATTGTTGGATGAAAGTCTTACATTGGCTAATTTAGGGAAGAGTTTATGCTTAAAGGTGACAATATCATCTTAATAAGTGTTTTCTTTACCTGGGAGGAGTTTGCGGTGGTACTAGGTGAGGGAGACCAACCCAACGACCTTTTGCCACCGGACGCTTTCTTGGAGGCATTCTGGGACTTTTTCAAGCCTAGAAACCCCTTCCAGCTGCCCCTCGAAGGGCGCTGGGAAACATCGTTCTCCTCCTCATCTTCCTCTTCCTCTTCCTCGACCAGAAGTTCATCTCTAAGAGTAGTGGCAGCCCTGTGGGAGTCCTTGAAGGGGAGAAGGCGTCCCTCGAAGAAGAGTTCGTCGGCTGTCATCATGGAGTAGTTGGAGACGGAGAATTCGAAATCAGAGGAGGAGACGGGGCCCGGGGCAGCACAGGAGCGTTGCTCTTGGCGTTTGAGGGACTGCTGGATGTCCACGAAGTCGCTTGAGAAGGAGATTCGAGGGCTGGCCGGAGCACGGTGGTGGAGGGACTTATGGTCGGAGTTGTACATGTCTAAGCATGCCATTACAGCTGTGAAACCAACATTGGGGAGAAGGAACAAAAATATTCACTATTATCTCTATCACCAAACAATGTTAACTTTCCACAAACCTACCTATTTATACCTCTTTATCTTTGCTTTGACGGCTGTGCCCTTTTTTTCTTCTCTCTCTATAAAATATATACTATATTAGTTTCTCACATTTTATGATTATGTTATGTTACGGGGCCATGTTGTGATATTGATNAATCTTTCTTTAGAAGCATAACTTCCATCGAAGGGGGTGAAAAACGAAGAAACAGAGTTGAAGAAGAGGGATTTGGAGATTGGGAAAGTTGCAATCTAATAATGGAAAGAACTGTTGATGATTCGAACGTTAGGAGCCGAAATAGAAATGTGGAGTAGCAGACGGAGAACAATCTGCTTGAATTTCTTAAACTCAAAGCTCTTGATTCTTCGTCGGTTGCGGATTTCCGTCTCTATTTCGAGCTAGCTGAATTCCAGACTGCAAAACACACTGAGAAACGTTTTGCAATAAACGATTCGTTTCTGCTTTTCTGGTATGCTCTTTCACTGTGAATTTCGCCGCCCCATTGCGTAAAAAGGGGTTTTATGGGCTATGGGATGAAGGATGATCTCAATTGGCCTTCGAGTCCCCAAAAGTGTGTTCTCTTTTTGTTCACCAAGTTTTAGTACGTGTCTATCTCCTTCTATTATCGCCCATGTGTCATCCAATTGCAATGCTATGTGCTTAGGCACCTGGGTTGTCTTCACTCCGTCGAGATTTGTTTTGTTTCTTCTTTATGCATCCGTTCTACCAGTTTTGTTGAAAGATTTTGTTGAATTAGTTCCCGTAAAGCTTCATTTGAGCCATTTGAGCTAATGCATGTTCCCCTTTGTGAGCGTTTTGTTGGGTGTTTGATAAATTTAAGCTTATTTTTCCCATATCCGTCTAGTCCCAAAAGGTATTGAGACCCGGCTACTGGGGTTCTTGGAACCGAGTTTTTGTCTTCTTGACCGATCCTAACTTTCCCCAGTTAAGTATTCGAATGTTCTGTTTCCATACGGTGTTGTATTCTTAATCTTTTGGTGCTCCTGGGTGTACTGTAGAGTGTGAGTGAGCGCTGAAATGAAAGTCCATCCGGAAGAACAAACTGTATTTGAGGTATGCTTGGTAGTTCCGAAAAGGAAAACGAAGAAAGAAGATGCCACTTGTGACTGTGTGGAGGTGCTTGAAAATTCGTTTCGTAAGGTGGGTTTTATCGTTGAGAGAATTGATGGGGTCACTGACGAGTTCATGAAGGTTTGCCCCTGCTACTTGTTTTATGTTCCACGAGTTTATTCTGCAGATATCATTTCTATTGATGTGAATTTGAACAATGGTCATTACTTATTAGATAGTAGCGTGATTTATAAGCATGATTTCCGTCAATTTTGGCATAAAATTGTTATAGGCATGTGTTCGCTTAACATTTACGTGCACCAGAGATGCTGTTCGTATCTCTAAAACATTTAAGCAGAAGTGTCAGTATGAACTAATAGCCTAGTGAGTTTTTGCCTTGTGCAGCCGAGATTAGATGCCAATGTAGGTGATTTGCACTTAACTCGCCTTCCGCTTGCTAGACAAAAGTTATATATTATTTTGGTCTCGTTTAACTTGTGAACATATGTTTATTGATTCTTAAGCTTTTTGATGGATGAGTAGTTAAGTTTATGTGAAGCTTTTCACATTTCTTATCTGCCAATTCATTTATTGTGATTTGACGAGCTCCTGCTTCTAAATCTAGTTGGCTGCTCCTCTGGAGGTATTAGGAAAGGCTGCTGCACGCCTAGAAATGAAGAAGAGGACTCATATTGGTAAGCTCGAGTATCTTTAGCAAACCTCCTGTTCAACTTTTGTCTTCCTTTCTCCGTTGGCCCTCTCTATAACATGTTTTAAAAAGGTTGTGTTTTTGTTTTTCTGCATTGGTTTCGGTGCTCTCTTGATACAAGGTATGGATTTGCTTTTTGAACTGGACGAGGTTGATGCTTTTGTGAGACAGCCCGATGGTTCACTCTTCAGTTGGAGTGAGCGATTTCGTTGCTATGATCACTTGATATATGGGATTGTAAGTAACTTCTCTCATGGCTCAAGGTTTTCCCCATCCGCATATCCTATTAGCTACACTATTGTCTCAATGTTTTTCTTATAGCAATCCATTTTCATAAGTTTTGAAATTTTGAGTAATTTCTTGTATGGAAAAAGTTGCTTTGGTGGTTTAATAATTTCATCTGTCTACCTTTTGCTTTCATGTGCAAATAATGGTGCCAAGCATTAAAATTTTATTTTAATGTACGTCACTCAAAAATGCGAATACGAAAAACAAGCCAGTAAATTATATTTTATTTTTTATTTTTTATTTTAACCCACGATTAGGCATCTGATTATGACTATATCCTTCCCATTGACGTTCGTCAGTTCATAGCGTATGCTGTACCTCTACATTGCCAGATATAAGGTATTTCATTTTACAGGTAAATGAGAATCAGTCAGCTGTAACTCTTAAATGTGATGAAGAAGAATTTCAGTGGAAGATTGGGGAGAGTTTGGTCCGTACATTGGAATCCAAGAAAATTGTTAAACAAATATTTCCTCTGCACGGTATAGTTTCCCTGACTTCCCTAAAATTTTGCAGCTGTGTGTCGTATATTCCGAGGAAATAAGATTGCTATTTTATAGATGAAATAAGGAGGAAGAAGCTCCTTGGAAATTGGGCACTTAACTGGTGGAACTTGACCGGCCAGCCTATTGATGAGGTGTATTCATATTTTGGTGCAAAGGTACTTCAACTATAATTTTATTTCGTAGCAGCTTATCATTCTGATGTGCATTTTGACTGACATGTAAGAGAATTAACTGTTTGAAGATTGCACTCTACTTTGCATTCCTTGGAATGTATACACAATGGATGCTATTTCCAGCTGCACTTGGGCTTATACTTCAGTTAGTTGAGTTTGGGTGAGCCACTCTATCCATTAGCTGCAAGACCATCGTTCTTTTTAAATCGTGCAAGCATTCCAAATTTACGTAAAAATAAACAACATGTTGCTCATCTTGCTTACAGGTCCTTGCGATTACTGGTCCTCCCTATTTTCTTTATAAGCATTATTTTATGGGCTATCATGTTTTCCCAGTTCTGGAAACGGAAAAACTCTGCCCTTATCGCCAGGTACCTTGGTCTAAAAGCATTAACACGTCAACAGAGCGTGAATCTGCATATGCTATTATGGTCACTTCCTTTTTATCTGTCATTTGGCATATCACTCATTCATTTCTCTCTACACTTGCTGTAAAGATGGCAGATCAATTATACATTTGGAGGTGATCCAGGTTATAGACTCTCAGGCGTGGATTGTACCTCCCTACAAGTACCTGTAGAGCTCATAAAAGATCAAGAAATGGATAAAAGAAAAGAGAAGGAAGCATTTCAAAAAATTGAATGGTTTGGTCGACTTAGGCGAGTCAGAAATGATGCAATTGTCATCTTGAGCATTATATGCCTCCAGTTGCCTTTTGAGTTGGCATATGCTCATTGTTATGAGGTTATTCAGTCGGATGTTATCAAGTAAGAATACTAGATATATTTAAATATTGCATGCACTTGTACTCGGGATATATTTATCGAACATTTTGGATCATTCTATGTTGAGCATTTTTTTTTCTTGCCGTCCCAGCTGTTTCAGTTTTTGACCTTTCCCTTTAGGCACATGCATTTGATCAATTTGAAAAGAAGCCATGAACTGTCTCAACTTTTTCTTCCTTTACTAATGATGCAAACGAAGTAAAATTTTCATGATATTTACAGTCAGAATCTCCACTCCTGATTATGCCTTATTTTAGCTATCTCTTGGTAACTGTATAAAAATTATTTGGGGACACACCGTTCAGTATTTTATATATATAATTTTGGTTTCAGGTTTGGGTTGACTGTCTTGTACCTTTTTGCCATTCAATATTTCACGCGATTGGGAGCTAAGATGTCCGTGAAGCTCATTAACTGTGAAAACTATGATAACAATGAAAAAAGGGCTGATAGTTTGGTTTACAAGGTAAATGGGCCTTGTCTGTTCATTGTTCTCATCATCTCATGGATTTAGTTCACTTAGTTGAGTTTTCTTGCAGGTTTTTGGTCTTTATTTTATGCAATCCTATATTGGAGTCTTCTACCATGCCCTTCTGCACCGCAACTTTACAACTCTTCGTCAAGTTCTAGTACAACGCCTCCTTATATCTGAGGTGAACAAACGATTAACTTTGTAACTCTTCACCAAGTATTTAGTTTTGTTCTTCATTATTTCAGAACATAACGTACTTTGAATTTGAAATTGTCATTCAGGTGTTGGAAAATGTGTTGGAAAATTCTCTACCTTATCTCAAGTACAGCTATAGAAAATACAAAGTTCGGTAAGCACTCCCATTTTTTCCAATAATTTTTGGACTTGTTACATTGTGGGCATGCGCAGGCTTGCCTTTTCATATAACTGGGCTCGGCCTACTGTCCTTCTGGTGTAAAGGAGCAAGAAAAGACTTGAAAAAGGATCACCTCAAGGGAAAATCCTGTTCACTTCTCGGGCGGAGAAAGAATACCTGAAACCTTCTTATTCTGCGAGCATTGGCGTTGAGTTAGAAGATGGGCTTTTTGATGGTAATAGGCTAAATACAAATCTTTGAAACAAGTAGTATTATTGTGTCATTTCCTAATCTCATACATTATATTCAGTTTCCTCAAAGTTTGTAACTTCTGAGGCTTCATTTCTGTTTCTTTAGTAGACTGAGTGAAATTGGAATTTCTTCTTTGAACCCTTTGTTGACTTGAAAAATATTACCTTTTGGTAGTTATTGTTCCTGCTTTTGGGACTTCCTGGCGTTTTCCTTGTTGCACTTGAAATTTTCTGCTCAGTTTTGATTGGTTTTCCCCTAGTGACAAAGCTAAGATAGTTTGGTCTGATCTAAAGCTTATATTAGAGTAGAGAGAGGTCAAAGAACGAGATGCCGGATTTGGCTTTTCTTAGAAGCTCTCAATATGTGTTTATAAATTTGTGTTCCTCGTTCAACGACTTCTACTACTGTTTCCCCTTCTAAATCTAACTCCAACTCCAACACCGAATGCAGATTGTTTGGAGTTAGCGTTGCAGTTCGGAATGATAATGATGTTTGCTTCTGCATTCCCTCTTGCATTTGCATTTGCTGCATTGGTAAATTCTTTCTTGATTCCATTGTTTTTGGTTTGCTTTACCAATACCGTATATTTCTTATTTACATAGGACAATCTTCTGACTCCTATATGCAGAACAACATCGCAGAAATAAGAACAGATGCTCTGAAACTGCTAGCTATATACAAAAGACCCTTTCCCCGTGCAGCAACCACAATTGGTGCTTGGCTCAACATTTTTCAGGTATTCCCGTTTTGGATATAACAATTACTCTATCTGCGTCTTTTAAAATAGAGTTTCTTAAAGAACTACACGTTTGTCGAATTTCACTCAACAATATGGTAGAAGTGTAGAACCCTTGAAGTTATTTTAGGTTCAACTTCATTTAAACGCATGGTAATGACTGAAGTTATTCCCTCCCTATGGAGGAAGGTTCATATTTAAATCTATATCGATGTCTAACAAAGTGGCAAACCACTTAAAATTGCAGTTTCTGATAGTGATGTCCATATGCACCAACTGCGCACTTCTTGTATGGTTATATGATCAGGAAGGGAAATGGAAGATTGAACCTGGACTTGCAGCCATTCTAGTTATGGAACATGTTCTCCTTTTGCTCAAGTTTGGCTTCTCTCGTTTAGTACCGGAGGTAAAATTTAACAATCCCACTTTAACCTTTTTGAGCCTTCTATATGAAAAATGTAAAAGAACCGCACTTTTGGCGATCCCAGATAATCAAACTAAAAGGTACTAAAGATGATGATGTTTTCATTGGCAGGAACCTGCATGGGTTAAAGCCAATCGTGTGAAGAAAGCCGCACAGGCGCAGGACATTTATTCAAAACAATTGTTAAGAACCATATCAGGTGGAGAAAAAGCTCTAAACAATGTAAAGAAAACTGAGTAGAAAGAAGAAGGTATTGATAAACCACATTCTTCCCACTTCTATCCTCTGCTATAGAGCATATAGAATTATAGATAAATATCATAGTAGTCTCTGATTTTACATAAGGTGTTCTTTTTTTTTTTTTTTTTTTTTTTTTTTTTTTTTTTTTTTTTTTT
>NW_019268534.1:3583143-3602492 GCF_002738365.1 Cucurbita moschata
TTTTTTTTTTTTTTTTTTTTTTTTTTTTTTTTTTTTTTTTTTGCATTTGATTCTCGAAATCCATTTGACGATTTCCACTTTCAATGGATGAAAGGAGAAAGAGAATAGAGTAATAGATCTTTCATTGCACACAGGGAATCACTTTAGTACTGTTTTGTTTCCATGACCGTTCATTTTTGAAAGAGAATCTCACTTTATCCCTCAAGAAAAAGCTGAATGTACATTGTTTTTGATCTTAGTAGTCTTTCATGACACTATACAAACGAGTTCCATTCTGTTCCATTTTCCTCGTGATAGCCACAGTTCACTCATTACCATTGAAACTATTTTGCTTCAAAAGGTCTTCACACAAAAACAAACCCCATGTTGGAAATTTATCAAACATGAAAACTTCATCTGGTCAATTAGTGACGCCTGCTTCCAAAGCGATTGCTTACTGTTCGGGCATAAGCCACCACGGCTTTAGCCCATTTTCTGATTGCATCCTTCAATTTCTCTGAATCCATCTCTTTCAAAGACTTTCCATATTCCATTGGTAGCTCTGGGGATGAAAAACAGAGATCGAAAGATCGCCTGCGCTTTCTGGCGGCATCATGCCTGCCAGGGCGTTTGGCCTCCTCAGCCTTTGTTAGAGAGAAAGACTTCTTCACAGACATGGTATGTTTTCTTGGCTGCTCGTCTTGCAGCTAAGGATTTGGCACAACCTTAGAGACAAGTCTGGTTTGGGGTCATACTTATATGTCGGAGATGGCAACTAGGACAAGCAACAGATGCTGCACAAATGCGTCTTGTAAAGGCACTTTCGTTGACTTGAAACATTCAAAATATGTTGTTTCTTTGTAAAGAAGCTTTGGGTTTGCAAAGCTTGTTGGTTTGTTCTAGTAATGTCAGCTCTGTTTTACTGTCTAGAAAATCATCACGGTCTGGTGAAGTGATATGAGAAGTTACTGTTACATCAACATTATTACCAAAATGATTGGTACTTGATCTTTCTGAGGCGACCAGGTGAACTTTGGAAATTCAATTCTGACCATTTCTATTGAAAAGAAGATCAATTTTGCGCTTGTGCCTTTTTCTTTGACTATTGAAAAGTCTTAATTCTAAAACTTATATTGTTATTTTTTTTACATTAATTTTCAACTCGTTATAAAAGGGCAAATATTAGATTAATTTGTTAAAGATAAGGTACTGATAATCAAATAATTTGTGAAATTTTTGAATGGCCTTCTTAGATACATATATATACACTTTAAAAGCATATATACGGTGTGAGACCACATCAATTAGGGAGGATAACGAGGATATGAAAACCTTTTCCTAACAAACGCTTTTTAAAAATGTTGAGAGGAAGCCCAAAAGGGAAAGACCAAAGAAAATGATATCTTCTAGTGGTGGGATCATTACAAATGGTATCCAAATATTAGGCGATGTGCCAGTGAGAAGATTGAGCCTCAAAGGGGGTGGACACGAGGCGGGGTGCCAACAAGCACGCTGAGTTCCAAAGAGGGGGTGGATTGTGAGGTCCCACATTGGTTGGGGAGGAGAATAAAACACCCTTTATAAGGGTGTGACAACCTCAAAGGGGGTGGACACAAATCAGTGTGCCAACAAGCACGCTAAATCCCGAAAGGGGTGGATTGTGAGATCCTACATTGGTTGGAGAAGAGAACGAAACACCCTTTATAAGGCTGTGCAAAACTTCTCCTTAACACACATTTTAAAAACCTTGAGGGAAAGCCGGAAAAGAAAAGCTATCTACTAGTGGTGGTGGGCTTAGTCGGGCTTAGTCTAGGCTCCAAAAACAATACCACACCCATCCATCTTTACCATATTATGGTAGGCCTCTGGTAATTCAAACAAGGATGGCAAATTTGAATGCAGATCACATTCCCTCCAAGAGCTCACGAGATAGCAGAGAATCATAAAATTGCAAGAAAAAATTAGTGACAATATTGTTTACAAGCATTACAATGGGAATGGAAGTTAGACTTGTAGGACCAAAAAAGAAACTAAGTAAATATGAGATGATTCCAATCACCATCTTTACAACTCTGCTACTAGTTTTACATATATACAGAGCTACCAGAAACCAGGCCTCCTACTCCTCTCCTCCTACCCCTTCCTCTCTACAATATCAAAATGTCAAACAAATTGTACACTTAATGTTGAATGCTGCTCTAAATGTCTAAATCAGCACAAAACAACACACCTAACACCTAATTCATGGGACGCCTGCCTTATGTTAAGGCATGGTGTGATGGTCGGGTTAAACCGCTCACTGCTTCATTTATCCGACTAAACACTACTTTAAGGGGGATGCAAGTGATGACATGGTCGTTAGACTTCTGTACCATACGTTTCAGCTGATTTTGGTGTCGATTACCTGTCAGCGAAGATAGTTTGCGGATCTTCTTACATAAATGCCCGGTTTTTTTCATTCTCGGCGATTTGCTGGGCGAGAAACCAGGTTGTGATGGTGACTGTTTTGACTGTTTCGATTGAGTTCTCACCGGTGCAGTGTGCTTGACTGTTGCATAACGGTGTTCGTCGCCTTCCGGTTCAGTATCTGCTTGGCTCAACAAGGAATCGCAGTACCCATCATCCACAATTTCAACTGTGAGAGGATGACCAACTATGGCTTTACCATTCAATTTGCTCATCAGAGAAACCAATGGAACATGCTGAGGCCTATAGCTAGCTTTCACCTCAAGCTCAACATCGTATAATACCGAATTAGCTCCGTAGTTTCTAACGTAAAATTCTGGCATCTGATATCGAGAATGAATCGTAAAGCGGGACTGGCGAAAAGGAAGCAGTTTTTGAGGTACCAGAGAGTCATCAAGTAATTGTTTCGCCTCGGTTTTCGGTTCACTCGTATGAGGTTTCCTGTAAGATATTTGTTTACCCCATTCACAGAGTCCATCCATCTGACTTTCAGCAAATTTCTTGGACTTAGCTAGTAGGCTACAATTACTTGCAGATGGGGATATACCAACGCCATTGATATCTACTTTACCTGCCAAGCAAGAACCAGATGCATCATCCATATCTAGGGAAATTTTTGAATCTTGTTTTCGGTAGTTGCTTAAATGCCTCGACTTCCTCTTTCCTTTTAACTGCCACCTCGAAGTACCTCTCTCGATCTTTTGGTTAGTATTATCGTTACGAGTCGCAACCGAAGTTGTGGAGTCGGGTTCCTTCGTTGCCTCATTTTCCAAAGACCCGGTTGGATTACTTTGATCGGACGGCTTTCCTAAAGAACCGACCGTCGACCTACCAGATGAAGAGGGATTTGTAGGAGAAAGACCTAACAGTTGGGGAACAAAAATCAGTACGATATCATCCGAAAGCAAACTAAAAACTTTTCAATCTATGCCACAGAAGAACAGCTTGATAGAAAGCAATTGGAAAAGGAACAGGTTTGTATAACAAGGTCAAGAGAACCAAAAAGGTTTGTATAAATGAATGTCGTAGTTGCAGATAAATAACAGGAAGCACGAAACAGGAGGCAAGAAGAATCCATATAACAGTCCAAGCCTTACCGCTAGCAGATATTGTCCTCTTTGGGTTTTCCCTTTCGAGCTTCTCCTTAAGGTTTTAAAACGCGTCCACAAGGGAGAGGTTTCCACACCCTTATAAGGAATGTTTCGTTCCCTTCTCCAACCGATGTGGGATCTCACAATCTACCCCCTTGGGGGCCCAGCATCCTTGCTGCACACCGCTCGATGTTTGGCTCTGATACCATTTGTAACAGCCCAAGCCCACCACTAGCAGATATTGTCCTCTTTGGGTTTTCCCTTTCAAGCTTCCCCTCAAGGTTTTAAAACGCGTCTATTAGGGAGAGGTTTCCACACCCTTATAAAGAATGTTTCGTTCCGTTCTCCAACCAATGTGTGATCTCACAATCTACTTCCCTTATGGGCCAACGTCCTTGCTAGCACACCGCACGGTGTTGGCTTTGATACCGTTTGTAACAACCCAAGTTCATCACTAGCAAATGTTGTCCTCTTTGGGTTTTCCCTTTCGAGCTTCCCCTCAAGGTTTTAAAACGCATCCACTAGGGAGAAGTTTCCACACTTTTATAAGGAATGTTTCGTTCCCTTCTCCAACTGATATGTGATCTCACAATCCGATAAACAAAAATCAAGGCGGAGCAGAAATGTACATCAGCCAAAGACACTAATTTCATCAGTTAAACAACATAAAAGGAGAACCTACACATACTAGAGACAATGTATATCTTCAAAATTCATAATTTTACTTCAATCATACCGTCAACGTGCTTCTCCTCTGCAACAAACGGCACGTCAAATAGCTTGTCCAAAGAGTTATTCTCGGATATACTGGAGACTTCATTTTCCTTTGCCTTAGACATTTCAGAGGCAATTATCGATGCTTCATTGTCACAAGAAACTGCAGCGCCATTGCCATCTGAACTATTGATAGTTGCTAACGAACTACTTCTCTTTAACTCAGAATCTATTTCAGAAGTTTTACCATCAGATGTTCCCCATAGGGGTGAACTACATGTATTAGGAAGCTGATCGCAAATCACTGGAACCGATACCATTGCTGTGCTCTCCAAAACCTTCGTCAATGGCCGACGACGGTTTTTCTTTTTCAAGAATTCCTGTACAGTTGCTACTGGTGATCTCTTTCGTCTCAATGATGATGAATACATATGAATAATCTTCGGGGGATTTCGATTAGTTATACAATTCCCAGTATTCGCATCACAATGAGAAGTATCCTCTTGTTGAACTATTTCAGGCTGCTCTACAGCATGAGACTTCCCATTTGCCAATGAACCCATAACCAAATCTTCAAGTCCTCTCATACGCTTAACACCCTCCGTTCCATCGTCCTCCGAATCATTTGGTGTTCTCCTCCTATGTTCAGATAGCACCTTCGAGGCACTGGCGTGATTAAGTTCTTCCGAAGGGATATCTGAATGAGACATTTCAGGGGCAGAATCGGAGTTCACTTCAGAATTACTCTTTTTTGGACAAGCGTCTTCAGAATTACTAACGTCATCGGTCACGATAGCTTCTTCCTCTTCCTCTTCCTCTTCTTCTTCTTCGTTTTCTTCCTCTTCTTCTTCTTCTTCACAAGAATCAGATACAGGAGGAGATTCACTGGCTAAGACGTCACGCTCGCCATCTGATTCATTTTTCTGAGTCCTATAGCTGAAGTCCAACTGATCCTTGCCTAGAAGGGCACTCTCAAGCTCAAGAGCATGTAGAATCGCATCTTCTCTCCGGGCATATTTCACAGCCTTCTTACACGAGTTCGCTGCCGAAGCCTTTGCCTTCTCAATGCATTCATCGTATTCTCCACATCGGAATGCCTTCACCCTCTTAGATTTCTCAAGATTGTACCAGTCACTAAACCAACAAGAGTAAGAACATTGTCACAGAACAAAAAAATAACCTCCTACAGAAACGAAACAAGGCGCTAAAACTCGAAAACATAGAGAACAGGAAAAAACCAGTATAAAACGAAGAGGTCGACACAACTGCAAGGAAAAAACATGCTTTACGGAGACCAAATCAATAGCTATATGTCTCTAACAAGCATTTATGCTATCATTGTAAATAACCACAAATGTCAACGATGAACTTCAAAGAACAGCTAAGTAAGAACCACACAGATATTAAACATAATGCACAACCTTGCAGAACACGAAGGGTTAACCAGTAAACGCAATTACCAAATCAGTGAAGAACAGAACTTAAAATGAACAAATAACAAGAAGCAATTACATGCTTGCGTCTTCGCGACCAAGAAGTTTCACCGGCGTACCGGATCTCGGAGAAACCAAACAACTCTCCGACAATTCATCGAGGCCCAAAATCTTGCCTGGCCACCACGACCCATTTCGGCGGCGGACCCAAACCAACCCTCCAACCGATGAATCGATACCCTTGGCCTCGCTAGAACTCCCCATCTCCAAAACCCCCAGAACCCAAAAACCAGGGGAAAATTCCTCGAATGAACCCTTAGCTGTTCATCTTGAAGCCCAATCAACAGTAATTAAAACCGTCAAAAACCTCCCTCTCACCGAGAAATGCATACAACACTAACACAAAACAACCCCTGGCAGTAACGAGATTAAAGAGAAATGCATACTTGCATGCGCCAGATAGAAATAATCCGAAATTTAAGCTTCAAAGAAAAGGGTAGAGCAGTTGGAAGATGAGGATTAAAGGGTTTAAGGGAAAAACAAAGATCTACAACGAGCTCCAAAATTTAGGACTCTTTTTCAACATTACAACGAAATATTTCGGTGTTCTTTATATGATTTTTCTGTTGATATCATATGTTTATGGGGTTTTCTCTGAAGAAGCTTGTATGTGGTGTGAAGGGTGTCTAAGCCAGGCGTAAGAGAGATGGGAGCACGGATCAAAAACCAACCTTTTGGTGGGCGAAGAGAGGGGGTTTCTGTGAAGAGCGATAAAGAGTGGTGAGTAAATAATTCCTTTTTTTTTTTTTTTTTCTCTTTTAAATTCCTAATAAGAAAAGGGTTAAATAAAAACAAGGGCAACAAGGGTGTTTTTAGTTTATTTCCCCTCTTATTTTCCCTTTTTCTTCCGACCTTTTCCCCTCAGACACGAAACGATTCCCAATAATTTCCCTCTCAATCCATTATTTAGTTTTCTTTACCAAATCCTTCAGGGAAAGAGTTGAAGGGCTTCCTTATACTTGTGTGTTTGAGTAGTAATTTGTAGTTCTTCATTAGCACAGTGACAGTCATTGCATCATAGCGACGCCAGGAAGAGGAGTACGTCGAATCCAATTACAGCAGCCATGACTGGTGCGTAATTTTCCTTATCCGGTTACTTTCATTGAATTCACCTTAATGTTAAGGAAGTTTGGAAATCTTTTCTTCTCATCGATGTTTAAGTTTCGAGTTCTGGTAGTATTTTTCACTTGATCATATGAACATGTCTTATGGGTTTTAGCTATATTTACTCATCTGGCTAGTATTAGTATTCTGCTGTGTGGGTAAGTTAGTGATTTCCATTAGCTGCTGATGGCATGTTCTTCAAATTGTGAAAGTTCTTTGATGCTGGCTTCATGAACGAAGTTTCTTTTTCCTTTTGTTTTTTTTTGAACTTTTCTGTCATGGTCGATAGACTTAGTGGAATTGTCTTACGAAATGGGCTGTGGGCGAGAGAAGAAGTCTAGAAGTCACTATGATGATCACCAGCATAATGTGGGTGTGCTTGTATAACATACGATTCTCAATATGTCACGACTTGGTTTTCGAGGTTTTGAATCTCAAACCATAACGAAAAAGACAAGGAGAAGACAGATGGTAAATTTTGTGCGATTTGAAACAAACAACACCATAATAAAAGAAACAAATGAAATCTAATACAAACGGATGTTGTTCAAGTTTAATGTAAACAAGGAATGAGTTCAAGGTACTAAGTTCAAATAAATGCAAAAAGACTCAAAATACGTAGACAGAACTGACGCCCTAGGATGACTCCCTTTGTGATCGTGCTGCTCCCAAGCACTCCCTCACCTCAACTAGTGGTCAGCAGCCACTTGAAACAAAAAAAGAAAAGAAAAAAAAAAAGAAAAAAGAAGAATGGCGGAGTATAAAAATACTCAGTAAACAATCTACTTGTAGGCTCTCATCGTATCGTTATCCTAGTAGATTACCACGGGCTTTTCTCTAGGCTCTAGGAAGTTTGGTCATAATCTTTATAGTTATCTGAGCCTCTGGGGAGGCCTCGAAGTTTTGAGTGGTTCTCTTGTTTCATTCTTATCCTTTGGGGTTTGTGCAGGTTGAGCAACCTTTTTGTACTTAGACTGAGGTACCTTGTTTTGCCTAGGTAGTGAATGATTAGCATCCTAGGTTGAGGCTTTACCTAAATAAAATCTGGTAGGACAGTATGGCATCTACTAATGTGAACATCATTTGTGGAAGGTTAACTGACGGACTCTTCCACAAGGCCATAGAGTCATTCTAATTCTGGGGAAGCAACTTCCATGTGCTGGTCAGCTACTATGCCTACCTGTATGGTCCCTTGCCCCCTCTCTGGATGGGTTTACAACACTAAGGCTCTGTTCAGGAGACCCCTAGCCATTTCCTCATACGATAATGGCACCTAGTTGTCTCGACGCACTACCTGAACTGACCTAGGCCTATCTAGACGATACTGCTCCTATGGACCTATCGTTTGGCAGGGCGCTATTGGATCCAATGTAGATCGCTAATAACCCCATTGGGGTACTGGAGTGGTTAGGGTGACAGATACTTTGATGACACCGTTCACACTGCTAGTAGCTTGAAGAGCTACCTTAGTCATTCATGGTAGTCGAGGTTTACTAGGTTCTTAGAGCGTCTAGACAGCTTAAAACGTGAACTCCCTACTCCAAGACTCTCTGTACTAACTCCTTGAGTTTTCTTGGTTTGGGAGCACTAGGGTTTAGACCCTCAATTGCCGCTCACAATCCTAAAGTGCTTGGTTTATTGGAGGTGTCCTGTCCTAGGTCATCGTTTAACCAGCCTAACTTTAACGCCATAATCTTGACTCAATGCATGTAACTATGCTCTACATGGAGAACATTCAATCAATCACTTGAGACTATCCTACATTTTTATGCATGCTTGGTTAGGGAGATAATCCTAATAATCACCTAAAGCACGAAATATATTATCTAAACATTCTTGCAAGCTCAACGAGGAGCAAAAATCACAATAGCTCATCCTCCTTTCTTGCACAACGGAAAACACGAAAATGAGATACATCATAGAAATCTCATTATAGGGACATTTTCGTAATTTTTCATAACATACAATGTATTCTCATCCAAAATTGTCTTCATTAAGTCCTAATCATGCATATTCTAAACACATGAGGCGAGGTATGCTCGCATACTAACATGTCATAGTCATTCCTATAAGTGTTATTTGAGAAACTCCAAACGGCTACTTACATGGGTGAAGCGTGCCTTCTCGAGCTTGCTAGGAGCTTTGAATTTTCTTAGTTAGACAACGCAAGTTTGATCGCTTATGAACATACCTACCCATGAACCCTAAACCGTTCATGGACCTTAATTAAAATAAATCTACCAAGTGTCTTCTCTCCCAGCTTCCTTGTCATGGTTTGGCCAAATAATCTCCTAAAACAGAATGAACAATTTTCAGAAGTATTCCAACGTCTAAACGCTCGAATATACATAAAAATGATATTCTTGAACCCATAAATTATACATCCAATTCTTCCTCAAGGTGGTTCATAAGCCTAGAACTACAGAGAACATCATTTCGAGCAACTTCCATGAAGGATACTCTGCCAAAAAATGCTCCAAACATGCCGAATTCGAAAGTTGAAGATGGTTTTCCTACACTTTTTCTCCAAGAACTTCAACCTTCTCTCCTTTTTTTCCCTTTTTTTCTCTCTTTTCTTCCTTCCCTCTCAATTAAGTCTACATTAGGATAAATACATACCCCCTTAAATAGTGAGGGGCAGAAAAGACCGTTTTATCCCGTCGACCATTTTTTCTATTTTTTCACAACTTTCTTTAAATTTTTCTCGAGTTGCCGAGATTTTTATAAGCATTTTTCTCTCCTACCTTATCTCAAATTTCATACCTGTTGAGCTCGAGTATTACACAGTATCTACTGAATTGATATGTGTGTGCGCGCATGCTTATATAGTGGATTATATTTCGTCGGAATTTTTCATTGTGTCCCCCATTAAGTTCATCTATTTGCCTTCTATTCGGCTTGTAGACTATGCACAGGAGCAGGAGATGGAAATTGACGCATTGGAAGCTATACTTATGGATGAGTTCAAAGGTTTGTGGCACATTTTTCTTTTAAACTTCAAAGCTTTTTGCTACCTTTTCTTCCTTCTAACATGTCAGATACCCTTTTTTTATCTGTATTCCATATCAGAAATTCACTCAAGTGAGAGTGGCCTTTAACACTTCTGGTAGATGCTTTCTGATAACACTATCTCCACAGGTACGAGGTCTCTTTTTTCCACCTGTTCTACTTTGGTGCATGGTAAGCATCCTACTAAGTACTTATGGAAAGTGGATTCAGTTTAAGATTTAATTCAAACTCGAACCTTTGAAATGAGCGTTTTGAATTCCTTGAAGCAGTTCTTACAGCAAAATTTTAAATATTATGGTGAATCTCTTATAATGGCCCTTCCGAATTAAGCCTTGACCTTGCTCGTGTGGTATTGTCAAACAAAGCAAACTCACTGACTTGGCTCCCCAGTGCTAACGGGGTCTTTTCTACAAAATCCTTGATGATGGAAATGAGGGAAAAAGTAGAACCAATAAATCTCACGCTAGCAAAGACAATATGGAAAGGACATCAGCCTAAAAAGGTGAAGTTCTTCCTTTGGGAAATAGCGCATAAAGCCATTAACACAAGTGAAAATCTTCAAAAAAAGAATGTCTTGCATCACTCTTTCTCCAAATTGGTGTCCATTATGCAAGAAAGAAAACGAATCACAAAGCCACTTGTTTGTGCAATGCACATACGCTCAAAATTTCTGGACAACGATCCTCAATATATTCAGATGGCATCTCACATTTCCTAGGGAGGTAAAGTAATTTTTGGATATGTCCTTAACGTACCACCCTTTCAAGAATGCAAAAGCCCTATTATGAAAAAACCTCATCGTGTCTTTCTTTTGGAATATGTGGAAAGAAAGAAATCAAAGAATATTTGTAGAAAAGACACAGACCTACACGAAACTTTTCGACAATGTTGTTTACCAAGCTATATCTTGGTATAAACTGTCTAATATTTTTACTGCCTATTGTTATACCTCCCTCGTTGCAAATTGGGAAGGTCTTACGTTTGTTACCTTTGTCTTTTTTAATAGGAGGATGAGACAGATGAATCAACACCTATGCCAGGTTATTCTTACCTAACCTTCCTTGCTATTAGATACGCCTAGAGGAGGTTAATTATTTTCTTACTGTTCTAACTATTTTCTTCTGTGCAGTTCAGCTGGGTTTGATTTTCTCGCATACAGAGAAATATCCTGATGAACCTCCACTTTTGAATGTGAAAAGGTTGTATAATTATACTATGCATGTAAATAATTTAAAATAAACAGAAAATTTTCATCTAAGTTGCCTAGTTAGCTCATGAATCTTGATTTCATAACTCATTCAGATGTCATTTAAGTTATTTGGTTTAAAAAATACTTTCTTCTTTAGTATAAATAGCGCACGTTTCTCAAAATCCTCCACTACATGACTTACCGACTAAGTCACGGGAAGTTATATATATATAACATATACTAGAATATGGTTAGCTTTTTACTCGTACTGATGGCTTTATTGCTTTTTTGGTCAGTATTAGAGGAATCCCGGTAGAAGACCTAAAGATTTTGAGAGAAAAGCTTCAGCAAGAGGTATTCTTTCCTTTTTTTCAATGAAAGTTTGTCTATTTAGTATACTTAACAAAAATTCAATATGTTTCTAACAAATATCGGATTTACATTGATCAGACACAACTAGTGTTCAACACATATCTAATATGCTAACAAGAGTGTTAGAGTATCCAAGTGTCTAACACGTGTCGAACATGGCACGTTAAATTTTCTGGCAATGTAGCATAAAACAGCAAGTTCCTAACAGCCCCCCCACCCACCCAAATTGTGTTTCTCATGGTTCATAACCTAACTATTCGGATGATGCGAAACATTGGTATATATTTATTTGATAATGTGTTAGATCTGACATTTACATGTAGTATGTTTGAACAGGCATCTGAAAATCTTGGTATGGCTATGGTCTACACACTTGTGACACCATCTAAAGAGTGGCTATCTGAGCGATTTGGTCAAGAAAGTAGCCTCGAGATTGCTGAAGCAGAATAAAGGGCGAAAGAAGATGTACGAATCTCTAAATAAACAAAATTCTTACTTGAATGAATGCATTTACATTCTTCTTCTCTGAACTCTCAGATCATTGTACCACATGGAGAGCCTGTCACCCTTGACACGTTTTAGCATGGAGGGAAAGATTCGAAGCAGAGATGGCGCTGGAACGAGCCAAGTAATTGATTTATTTCACTCCCCCTCCCCCCAAAAATATATATATATATATATAGACTGGATGTTAGACCAAAATGTTCTTCGTTGACCATATTGATCCAACCTGGAAATATTAGCTAATGACTAACACATACATTTTAACAGCTCTGTTGGATGTTTTGATCAATAAAAATGGGATGTCTTTTGGAATTCTGTGGGGAACTTGGGTACTAGATATGTGAGATCCCACATCGACTTGGGTTGGGAGGAGAATGAAGCATTTGTTATAAGGGTGTGGAAACCTCTCTCTAGTAGACGCGTTTTAAAAACTTTGAGGGGAAGTCTGGAAGGGAACAAAGAGGACAATATCTGTTAGTGGTGGGCTTGGGCTGTTACAAATGGTATCATAGCCATACATCGAGCGATGTGCTAGCGAAAAGGTTGAGCCCCGAAGGGGAGTGGACATGAGGCGGTGTGCCAGCAGGGATGCTAAGCCCTAAAGGGGGTAGATTGGGAGTCCCACATCGTTGAAGAAGGGAACGAGTGCCGTCAAAGGGGTGGATTGTGAGATCCCACATCGGTTGGAGAGGGGAACCAAGCATTCTTAGGGTGTAGAAACCTTTCCCTAGTAGACGCGTTTTAAAAACCTTGAGGGGAAGCCTAGAAGGGAAAGGCCCAAAAATGACAATATCTGCTAGCGGTGGGCTTAGGCTGTTACAAATGGTATCAAAGTCAGTCATCGGGCGATGTGTCAGCGAGGACGTTGGCCCCCAAGGGGGGGTGGATTGTGAGATCCCACATCGGTTAGAGAGGGGAACGAAGCATTTCTTATAAGGGTGTGAAAACTTCTCCCTAGTAGACACATTTTAAAAACTTTGGAGGAAAGTCCAAAGAGGACAATATTTGCTAGCAGTGGGCTAAGGTTGTTACAAATGGTATCAAAGCCAGTCATCGGGCGGTGTGTCAGTGAGAATGTTGGCCTCCAAGAGGGGTGGATTGTGAGATCCCACATTAGTCAGAGAGGGAAACAAAGCATTCCTTATAAGGGTGTGGAAACCTCTCCCTAGCATACGCGTTTTAAAAACCTTGAGGAGAAACTCGAAAGAGAAAGCCTAAAAAAGACAATATTTGCTAGTAGTGGGTTTAGGCTTGGGCTGTTACAAGTTCAGACTTACGGGAGGGTGCATCTTTATGTCTGTCTCCGGGTGGCTAATACCAAGGACTTTAAACATTCCCTTCTTTGGTACCATGTCATTTGATGAATATATTTGTATGATATGTTATCTCTGTTGATAAATAAATGTGATCTATTTCCAGAATAATGCCGGAATCAGCTCTTACTGCACCTAAGGAAAAGAAACTTACTGGCAGGCAGTGGTTTGAGAGTGGAAGAGCTTCTACGGTAGTTTTTCTTATTAACCACCGATGTCGTTGCTAGGACAAAAATATCGAACAATTGTCTTTTCCACGCCACTACACAGTCGATACAATGTCGAAACTCCGGTTAACGGGAGCTTTTGCTTCATTCAACTTCATATCATGCTCTCTTTTTCTTCACAGAAAGGTGCAGCCCCAGTTACTGAAGGATCCGACGAAGAAGATGATGAAGATATCGACTTTGACGAGGATGATTTCGAAGGTACTCGCCCCTCTCGTTCATCCAATCATCATGTATCAATCATCAATAATCATCCCTTTGCATTGCTTGAATGGCAGATGATGAGGAAGACATGCTCGAGCACTTTCTTGCTGAGAAATCAGAGTCATCCGCTCACTCATCCAGAAGGCCTTAGTTATATATATATCAGTTCATTTGGTTCATCACAAGAATGGGTATCAAATTTTGGCTCGTAGTCTTGGTTTATTCAACTTTTTGTTATATTGGGCTGTGTTCAAATGATATCAATGATGATCTTGGATCTTGTTTTGGTTAGAAAGAACAGCTAGTGGAGGTAGCCATTTCATATGTTTGTGGTACATTTACCATTTAATGAAAGATTCTTATTCAAAACATAAAAACATAACATAGCCAAGCATCTTTTTTCGGAAAGGTTACAACTAGTAGGACTTGGACCATTCGGCTATCGGTACCAGCCTGTCCAAAATATAACCGTTGTGAATACTCATTTGAAATCTGACTTAGATAGCCTCCATAGCCTCATAGAAGATCATAAAAAGGCCTTAAATATTGTATTGTATTGTATTTATAATGCTTGAAAATGGTTTAATCTAATAACGAGATAATTCAATGAATGAGGTATCTATATTATCATCGAGAGATATGGTTTGATACCCATTTACTAAGTATCTTATTATGGACCATTTAATGGTACCAATTTATTTTCTAAATTTTTTTTAAGTAAATATTAACTAGGTTAGCTAAACGGGGACAAAAATATTGTTAGAACTAAACAGGGACGAGAATTCTGTCCCTGTCCCATCACTATATATATTTAGTTGAACCATATTGAAATTTAAGTTAAACATTATATCATATTTTTATTTATAAAATATTATTAGATGTATTAGGATGAAAATTATATTAAAAAATAAAAATTATATCTGAAAAAAAAATTAAAATTAGAAGTTCTAAAATATATATAAAAAAAATGGGAAAAGATAAAAGATTTTTTATGAAGATATAAACACTTTTTAAAATTTGAAAATTTGTTAAGTAAATATTTTATTTTAATTTAATCTCTTAAATCTAATCGGTAGATTGAGGTGTTTGATAAGAAGAACATGTGAACCTATCTATATATATATATATAAGAAAGGGAGATGTTTGGCAACGATTGAAATACTTTGTTGAATCAGCAAGGAATTCAGAGGTCCGCTTTACCGCCTCTCCAAGACAACTCTTCTTCAACCTCTGTTCGCGCATTCTTCTACCTCTGTCGGAGCCCTCCTCTAATCATGATTAAAGGTTCGAACATTTCACTTCTTCTTCTACTTCTTCTCTTTTACTTGCTTTCATTCCCTCTCTTCAACCACCCCAGATTTGCCGATCCTTTCGGCGCCAATGATCTGGGTCAATTTCAATTTCAATTTCCATCATGAGGGGCTTTGTCAATTCGTTTGTCCTCGTACTGATTGTCATTGCCTCACCATTGCTTCTTATTTGAGATCATCCCTCTTACATCACATGTATCAATGGCCAGGATTGTTGTTATTGATGTACGTTTTTTTTTTTTTTTAATCTGGGTGTTTGGATGTAGTGCGTGGTTATGATTAAACGAATTGATACGCTTTCGCTGTTGCTCATGTCATGGAAAGCAATTATGATTTTGAACTTCTTGAACTGTCAAAAATCGAATGTTAACTTAAGCTTGGCTGAAGAACAGATTAGAAGCTGTAGAATTCATATTAACTTAATCTTAATCATACCCTTCTGCTGGAATTCCTTTCTTTTCTGAAAAATGGATATTGGTATTTTGTAGTGAGCGTTAAGTGGCAAAAAGAGCTGTTCCAAGATGTGGAAATCGACACCAGTCTGCCCCCATATGTTTTCAAGGGCCAGTTGTTTGAACTCACAGGAGTACCTCCTGAAAGGCAGAAGATTATGGTTAAGGGTGGTATACTAAAGGTTACTTAACATCTCTCTATGTTTCTTAATGATAGTGTTGTTGTTGTTGAACCTTCATTCCCATTCATTTGCCAACAATATCATTGACACCTCTCTTATTTCTGATTGAATTTTCGAGACTTTCCATAGTGATTGGTAACATTTGATCCTTATATTTTCTTACCGAGCAGGACGATGCAGATTGGTCAACTGTAGGAGTAAAAAAGGTAGCCTAATGACTGTTGTTATACAACTTTCTGAAAGATTTTTGTGGTTCCGTTTGTTCCTCCGTTTACATACAAATTCTTTTGTAGGGTCAAAAATTAATGATGATGGGCACAGCAGACGAGATTGTTAAAGCCCCAGAGAAGGGCCCTGTCTTTATAGAAGATCTTCCTGAAGAGGAACAAGTTATTGCAGTGGTAAGGTCTTTGTTATGTTCTGTAAGTGTTAGAAATTCGTTTTAAAATTTTTTTTGTCATAGAATGACAGCCATATCTCCATCTGAGAGTGTTATAATTAGGTTGATCATTGTAGAGGATAACTGGAAATTTTATTTTAGGTAAGTTTGTTTACAAAGATGGACTGTTAATATGGTGTACTAAGTATGCACCTTTTACTTTTGATGCTATTTTTTACCTAAGGTCATGTTTGTCTTATGCCATGATTCATCATATTTTTTGGTCCATTCTTATAATTCATATCTACCATTGCGGCCTGACCTGTTGCCACTGATTATCATTTTACTTATGTTTTTCGATCATAATGGAACCATGAGATTTAAATATATGCAAGTAATGGGTATGAAGGAACTAAGAGCTCAAGGAATAAAAGAACTCTATAAATCACGCAAAAGAATTGAACAGAACTCCTAAAGTAAAGCCTTCAATTGTAACAATACATAATGAGTATTATGAATATTGGCAGAATAAGAAACCTATAATGAAACCACTGTATAGAACTCTATTTCTTCTTCATCCAGCATAGTAAGGAAGACTATAGAAACAAATTTTGCGTAGGTAAAATTGTGTAAATGAGGAA
The DNA here is from genome assembly GCF_002738365.1 of Cucurbita moschata. Lineage (NCBI taxonomy): Eukaryota > Viridiplantae > Streptophyta > Magnoliopsida > Cucurbitales > Cucurbitaceae > Cucurbita > Cucurbita moschata. The sequence continues at coordinate 3,599,773 of NW_019268534.1, forward strand.
AACAATTACAACTGTGAACATAGTGGATAGGGAGGTTTTATGCTTCCTGTTAAGTCACGGTGCAAGTCCTCCTTGTTGCATCTTAAGAGTGTAAACAAGGAAACGTAACCGAGAAAAAATGGTCCTAAGTTCTCCCAGCATGTATTTTCCCAGCATCAAATGACTACCATAAGAAACTAAGAAAAACAGTAGTGAGGCCTGTGGTTTATGACTTCAAGGGTAACATTGGGTGCTTGCTCACAACCACAATAGTGTGCCAATCTTACAAACGATGCACAAAGGTATCCACAAAAAGCTTGTGCTATCCAGGGTCTTAGATAAAACTCACCTTAATCAAATATAGATGAGGTTGCCTCTACCCCATACCATAGCTCACAAGCCTTAGGCACAGTATGTCACTTATGCAAAAATATTTCTAATTTGTTCATCTTTTCATTCTGATTTTGTTGTGTATCTTCCTCTTGTTTCTTCATATTCTTCTGAACTAATTTTCTGTTTGTATAGAATAGTTCTTTGTTTTATTGGACACTTCGATGCTGATCTGTTTCTTATGATTCATGATTTTCATCCAAAATTTTGTTGTTTCAGGGCCACAGTGCTGGTTTGTTTAATTTGGGAAACACATGTTACATGAATTCAACTTTACAGTGTTTGCATTCTGTTCCTGAGCTTAAGTCAGCTTTGATTAAGTGAGTTCTTCCACCTGCTTTCTTCATTAATCTTCCTGCAGCAACAAATATAATTGTTGGCTTGGATTAGGTACTCTAATGCTGGGCGTAGTGATGTTGATCAAACTTCACACATGTTAACTGTTGCTACCCGGGATTTATTCAGCGAGCTTGATAAAAGTGTCAAGGCAGTGGCACCTATGCAGTTCTGGATGGTTAGTGGCTTTCATAAAAAATTTAAAATTTGTCAGTTTAAGCATTTTTTTCCTTTCATATGTTGGGGTGTCAAAATAGTATGCCTAATTCTTTCAATGGTCATTTATCTGTAATTATGTTGTTTTTTTAGTAAAAGAAATGAGATAACTACTAAAAACCAAAAGGGTAAAAACAACCCAAAGGCCAGTCTATTTTCATTAGAATTCAACTTATCCTTGAAGAGTCAATCATTTCTTCCCTTCCTAAGGAGCCGCAAAACTGCTCTGGAAGTTTGATTCCAAAGTGTTCTTGCTCTGTCTTTCATACACAACCCTGAAAGGGTCTTGCTTGGGGAGCTATTTCTTTATGATTATCTTTATCTATATTTGCTCATTGAATGATACTAATTTTTGAAGGCACTTACTAGGCCAATCTGGCAATCTTCTCAAGGTTGATGTACACCAGATAATAACATTGACATTCCGTTCTTCGTTGGATTCAGATGTTCACTTTACAAAATAAATTTACATCTCTTCAATTTGATTTCATTATATATAATCATAAAATATTGGAGTTTAGTTGTAATTAACTTAGAATTATATTTCCTAATAACTTACTTTTGGAATTATTTTGTCATCACGGTTGTTTATGCATGAGTAGGAAATAACTGTTTATTGTCCCATGTTTCCAGGTGCTGCGGAAAAAATATCCTCAATTTGGCCAGCTGCAGAATAGTACATTCATGCAACAAGTATCTGATATTTTGAACTTTTTTATTGCACTCTACGAAATCTTTATATTTATATATTAATTGAAGCTTGATTTTTAACAGGACGCTGAAGAATGTTGGACACAACTTCTATACACTCTATCTCAGTCCCTTAGGTCAGCAGGTTCCAGGTAATAGCATCTTATAGCATCTTATGTTTTAGTGATTTTCTGTAATTTCATTTGGCTACGCATAATGTATGCATAAACATTTTTCTGATCCATATTTCCATATTCCTCTTGAACTCGATACTTCTTGAACCATGGTTAGATTAGTTTACGTGCTATTTTCATGCCATGCTGAGAAATTTTTCAATGTGTTTGCTATCCTGTCTCTGTTTTTGCATTCTTTTATTGTTGTTTCATCTTTCATGGAAGAAATGTGTAGTTTAATAAGAAAATTTTGCCATCTTTACTTGCAGTGAAAACCCCGATGCTGTGAAGGACCTATTTGGCATTGATCTTGTTAGCAGGTAAGGCATCTGCTAGCTATTTAATAAATCGAAATCAATTCCATAAAGTGGCGGTTTTGGAGTTCACATTAATCATTATTTATCTTCCTTTCCTATTCTCCTCTGCATCTATTCAATGACCTTGATAATATTCATGAGCTTATGTTTGTTTAATCACAAGTGGAAATGTGTTAAGATGTCCCTCAGCATGTAGTCAGTATATTATTGACAAGAAGCACCAGTTTGTTATCACTATCTTGTTTTGTGGCTTACCTTGTAGCAAAAGCCATATTTCATGACAATCTCCTCACCACACACACACACACACACACACACAATATTGCCTTTGAATTTTGTGGCGGTTCTTGCCTGATGCTACCGATAGCGTTATGACCATTCCCATTGCCGTTAACTTGCAGCATTATTGAGAATGTTGTATTCACATGTAATAGTTTTTCGATTGGTCCTACTTGGAAAAATATTTTTGTAACTACTATATTTTTTATGTTGTTACTAATTGGGGAGCCTTTCGTTATCTCAATGAGCTTTACTCGTGGATTCCCTCATATCCTCTTTCAAGTCTGTATTTTTCTGATTGATGTAACTTTTCTGTCTCTTCCCCCCCCCCCCCCCCCCC
>NW_019268534.1:3602868-3625481 GCF_002738365.1 Cucurbita moschata
CCCCCCCAAAAAAAAAAGTCGCATATAGTATTCTTGAACTTATGTCTAATGTGCTGATGGTGTTGATTTTATGTTGCTAGAGTACATTGTCAAGAAAGTGGAGAGGAAAGTTCGGAAGCAGAATCAGTTTATTCACTTAAATGTCATATTTCACATGAAGTTAACCATTTGGCTGAAGGATTAAAGCATGTAAGTCTTGTTAATTTGGAGATTGTTTATTTGCTCTTAGTTGAGTGCAAATGTTTTTTTACTAGTGCTTTTCCAACTTTCAGGCACTTTCATAACTGGTTGTTCTTTACTTGGGTGCTTTTTTCTTGCAAAATTTTTGTTTAAAATCCGAATGTTCATTGATAAAAGCAATTAATCAGATGATGAAACAATGGGAAAATTAGTGAAAATGTTATTTTTTCTTGAACAAGATCTGAATGGAAAGTGAACAGGGAAAATGTTTATATAATATACTGAAAAGTAATAAAATTTGAATAGTTTCCATTATTTCTGATGGATAAACTCGAGTGTTGGTAACAATATTTATATAATAGTTGTGATTTTATTTATAATGCTTTTATGGGTTTTTTATTTTCATTGGCGTTGTCATGGTGATTAATATCTGTGTTATGTATCTTCAGCATTATCACAATTCTGGATTTGGAATTTCATGGGAAATCCAGTTCTAGATAGTCAGTCCTGTATGAACAGCTCAGTTTAATGCTTTTGGATTGAAGTCCTTGTTTGCAGCTGACAACTCCTTTTGTGGATTTTTTTTCCTTGTACATTCTTTCATTTTTCTCAATGAAAGTTCAATATATACAATATATATATGTGTGTGTGTGTGTGTATTTGTATGCATAGTTAAAATGTCTTAATATTTAATTTAACCAAAACCACCTCATACAAGGTTGCCTATTCAATTACATAAGCTTTTTTTGGAAGTACATTGAAAGCCCATAATTTTTAGTGGGTAGGCTTTCCATGATCTTTAAAAGCCAAGCTAGTGGTTCTATAGTAACCAGTCTTCATCGTTCAATCTGGTTTTCTGCCTACAGTAGTTCTTTATTTTTAAGGAAAAGACAATGTTTTTCATCAGTATGTGAAAAGCTACCATAATGAATACAATAGTTTCTATCAAAAGCAAGACTCACCAAAAGAGTTCTTAATAAATCTCTCGAGTTAGCATTAATTAGAAAGTTTATAGTTGTAAAAGTCACTGTCTAAGGAATCCACCTTGAATTGCTGCCACCTCTTCTGCGAGCCACATTCTAAACTACTTTGTGCCATACGTAATTGGGTTTTCTTCGGAATCTCCAACCACTTCTCCACTGAGGCTATAGTTTGTAGCCTTCGGTTCCCAATTCCCAGCTCACCACCAAATCCTAGGGGCTAAGGAACCAACTTCCCTCGATAGCTAGGCTTTTAATCATCTTGAGAACCATTTCCCCCTTCAGCAAGGCACTAGAGCCTCTTGACTCGGAGTCGATGTACCAAAAGTTTCTCCATTTATCAAGCTTGCTTAAGATTTTGTAGGCAGTATCTGCTGTTCATTAATAGCATGCCTCAAGACCTATAAGTTAAGTACTCCCACACTCTTTGCTTGCTTAACTAATAATTGTATCAATAAGGAAGGAGAGAGGATGACCACTCCATTTGATTCTGACATTTCTCTATAATATTGTGCTACTCCTTGTATTAAAAGAGATCTTATATATGTGTGAAGATTATGTATTAACGGTTTTAAAACAAAATCTCAATGGAGAGTCGACTTAATTCTCTCAAGTAAAGTTCAGAGTTTTAATAGATACATTCATTTTTCCCGTTTCATAATTACTTATCTTTTTGGCACTTACTTTTTATACATTCTCCCCTTAATTTCGTAGCTATAGCCTATTACTGTTGTAGCCCAAGGACAGTGTTCTTTAGCGATTCCTTCGGATAGGGGTTGACCCCACTTCCGTAATTTCATATCATCGATAAGTTGAGTGAGCAGTTGGCGTCGACTTTGAAATCTGGTATTTCAAAGTCTTGCCCTGAGTGCAGTCTGAAGTTATCACTTGTCTCTAAGATTTTTCTTAGCAAATAATGATTTTATTTTTGTTATTTCATATTCTTTTATCAAAAGTACTGTCACTTTTAGAAATCTTCCTCCTGAGAATTGTTTTTGCTTCGAAATGGTGCAGGGTTTAAAATCAGAAATAGATAAAGTGTCTCCTTCGCTGGGGCGCAGTGCAATTTTCTTGAAGGAATCTCGTATAAATAGCCTCCCAAGGTAATCATAATCTTTCTAAGTTTAAAGTTCTATTTAGTTCTGCTTTGCTTGCTACACATCTTTCCACTGGGAAATCTACCAGCTCTATTTTATATTAGCGTATAGGAAATTTTGCTCTCAATGTAATATAAATTTATGCTCTAATTTCAAGGTACTTGACAATTCAATTTGTCCGCTTTTTCTGGAAGAGAGAGTCGAATCAGAAAGCCAAAATTTTGAGGGTAATGCCACTAAATTTTATATTATAGTTTAAATTTCCGTACAATATTCCATACTTTTTTAGCTCGACTTTCATTTCAGAAAGTGGATTATCCTTTGGAGTTGGATGTGTTCGATTTGTGTTCGGATGATCTTCGCAAACAATTGGAAGCTCCTCGACTGGTATAGTTTCTGACCTATGGTCTTTGAGGAAGAAACTTATTGATAGTTTATAGTCGACAATCTTACGAGTTTTCGTTTATTGAAATATAGCTTTTAAGGAACGAGGAAGGCAAAAAACTCGGTCTGAAACCAAAAGAGAAGACTTCGGATTCAGCGGACAAGGATGTAAAGATGTCTGATGCAGAAGTGAGTTAAAACTCCATTGGCAACCTTTGATAATTATATTTGGACTTTCTTTTGACTTCCAAATCCTGAACTATGTAGGGAACATCTACTGGGAATGATTCACAATCAAGTGCGACACCTCAAGAAGGTACCCTTTTTCGAAAAGTGGAAATTTCACGTTGTGTTCAATCGGTTCTTACGTCTTAGTTCGTACGTTCTTTGACGATCAATTTTTGATGATTATCTATCTATCTCAGATGCCCCTTCTTCTGACAAGGAAACACAAATGACTGGAATTTATGATTTGGTAGCTGTGTTGACCCACAAGGGAAGGAGTGCAGATTCAGGACACTATGTTGCCTGGGTCAAGCAAGAAAGCGGTTCGTCTTTTAGATTGATTAGTCATTTTCATTAATTACTACGTGTTAGCTCGCTCCGAATATGAACGATCATGAACGGTTTTCAATTGCTACAGGGAAGTGGATTGAATATGATGATGATAACCCCATTGTACAGAGAGACGAAGACATCTTAAAGCTATCTGGTGGAGGTAAGGCTTCCTGGACAGTTTTAGCAACTCATTAGAAATGGATTCATCACGGACTGCTAGATAACGTCTCGTTCTGGTTATTCGTTTATTTCAGGTGACTGGCATATGGCATATATTTGCATGTACAAGGCTCGTGTTGTCCCTATGTGATATCGATTACGTTCATATTTAATGGCGAGAGCTTCCATGGTTGGCTCGAGACTTCATCGACTAAGTTGGCTTGCCAGAAAGTTTCCTATGTTCACCAAGTGTGTTCTAGTGGTTTGCTCTATATCAGCTTGGCAACTTGAAAGCAAACTGGTCTGGTTAGATATTTTTTAGAAGCAAATACGTTATGTTTAAATGTGTGGATCATTGGCACTGTTTGATTTACTACCTCACTTTCTATCTGTTTGGGACACTGCAATTATGCAATTAGATTTTTCCCGCTTTATTTATGAACAGGGAAACCAAGTAGTTTTGCTTAGCTTGTGCTGTTTTTCTTTTCTAAATCTTTTGGCATCGTGCTCACGGTTAGTAGCACGATTAGTAGATTTTGTCTGTTTTAGCTCGTTATGAACTAGTCTCACAGTTTTTAAACGCGCCAGTTAGAAAGAGGTTTCTACACCTTTATAAGAAATGTTTCGTTTTCCTCTCTAACCGACATGGGATGACATGGAATCTCACAATCCACTCCCCTTTGGCAGACATGGGATGACGTGGGATCTCACAATCCACTCCCCTTTGGCAGCTCAGTATTTTGTTGGCACATCGCTCGGTGTCTGGCGCTAATACCATTTGTATCAAGTCAAAGCAGCAATATCTACTAATGGTAGACTTGGACCGTTTAAAATCAAATCAACCAAATCAATATAAAACTAACTTTCTGGTAAAATTTTGGAAAAGCTTCTGCTAAATTATTTGAACTATGAATTTATGATATTGACAATATTGTCCATCATGAAGTTCTAAAACCCGAAAAACTTAAATTATTTCCCCGTTAAGAACGAGACAATTGAGAAGGAGATATTGCTTGCAAAAGATGAGCCAAAAACGACCTAAATATTGCTTGCAAAAGGTGAGCCAAAAATGACCTATGTGACAAACAAGCAACCAACCAGATTAATGAAGGGTCGATTTGGTTGTCTTTTAGACGCACCAATGCCTTGCCATATTCTGCACCCTATACAACAAGCTATTCCATCCGTACTTGTAGTCTTCTATTTTTCTTGCCTTCCATCTACTTTTCCTGAGCTAATAACCCATATAAGGGAGCACATAATCAAAGAAATGACATACAATCTCACTTCATCTGGGCACCAATACCAAAGTAAGAGCACAGCCATCCCTTAGCTTCCTAACGTAATACTGAAGAGCACAATGAAACAGCCAATAAGATACAATAAAATAGCAGTGAGTGAGAAAGAAACAATGAAAAAATGATGGTGTGTAAGTTTATAAAAAGACAAATCCCAACAAAGATTAAGAATAAAAACTACACTTTCTTTTTGGAGGTGATCTTAATAAACCTAGTTGCGGCTGTTGCAAATATTGAACATTGGTTTGGTTTTATAGTATTTGTTGTAGGAGAGCTACAATCACATTCTTTTTTTCCTTCATGGCTCCAACCCAAAACAATCTGAAACATAACTCTGCATCTTCTCTTTCACAAGAAGACACTGCGGCGGAATCAAAAACAGTGAAAAAGAAGAAACTAAATAGTTGGGGGTTGAGGAACACCAAAATGAGATGCAGCCACTGCAAACAAATCAACATAAACCTTGTGGAGGATTGTGTGGCAGCCACCTCTGCTGCATCTGGGATGATACCAAACGCACGTTCGGTAAGTCTCTGGGCTACGTACGTCATTTGATGTCGAGGTACTTGCAAAGCTTACGAATCCAATGGCTGGCAGGAAATGGGAAAATAACTTTCTCCAAGAGAGACTCTTGAGAAAGTCGACCGAGCAAATACATTTCTTGCTAAACCATGTTTACGCATAGTACATGTACAAGCTGTTAGCAGCAGCGCAGGCAATCGAGTTCTCAGTTGGGTGCCAAGCTAAATGCAGTAACTTTGTTGTGAAATCAAATGAGTTTCCATTTGCATCAACCCCAGGGCTCTCTGATCCTGCTATGGGAATGTAAAATAAACTGTATGCCACAAAACTTGAATTGATGATTTGGTTTGTTAACGAGTGAAAAGCGAAGAAAACACGAACCTCGTCTTACAACTCGTGTTATACTACTGCTTAGAGATCTGGCAGGCCTTGAAGGGGTCTGAACTTGACGCCTGCAGGCACAATCGAACCTTGCATAAGCATCGCGTAAATCAGATCAAATCACACTCACAAAAGATTACCTCATTGGATTTTTGCTAGCTTCTAAAGTTGTAGCCTCTGTACTTCCCGATACACAGCCGAACACGCGGAATAAATTACTGAAAACAAAAATGTGCATAAAATGGTTTATGTCTCATAAAAGAAACGGAATGTAGAGTTTGGAGGAGCGCTTACCTGTAAGAGCCTGTAGCTAATCGCAATCCATCTCCACTCAAACAACACTCGAACTTATCGAAGATTGAATCATTTTCATAAAGGTCACAGAGCTATATGAATATTCAAAGAAAAACGTCACCAAAAAAGATAAAAGATCGCAGCGTATTAAATATTCAAATCTGGGTTTAGAGGCAGATGATTCAACCTTAGGTCTTAAATATTCATGAACCTGAAATGCTGCAACTGGACCAGAATCCATATTAATATCCCACAACTGCAAACAAGTAAACAACTCACTTCATAAACAAGATAACTAGTGCAAACAATCTAAACTTTGTTGACTATATTGAAACTTCAAAATATGCAAGCAAAAGCCACTCAAGAACTTCACTAAGAGTGAATACCAAAAACAAGAGGAAGCAAGTGATCTCGGTTTGAATGACCTTTATAGAACGAAATGAACATGCTATCAACGACGACAATGACGAATAAGTCCACGAGGCCAACGTAATTGAAAAGCTGACTATACTATAGAGGGCATTTATAAAGATCTAGCAGCCCAAGAGATGAGTTTTAAAGAAAAGAACTTAAGCACGACTATCTTTTGAGTTGTGACACTACCAGGCATTAACTCTACCTCAGAAAAGTTGAAAACAACAAGTGTCTTCCCCTGAAAAATACTATTAGTAAGGCGCCGGGAAGCCTTACCAAATGAGTTTTCTATTGATATTAGGGCAATCTAAGGCCCATCACAATCGAAGTAGACCAGTGAGTAAAAACGAGAATGGGGACAACGCATTCTCCAATACACAAACTCCTCAATAAAGCGGAGATTTTGAAATAATAATAATATAAAAAAATAAAAAGGAAAAGAGGAGGTCGCACTTGCAATCGCAGAAGTCGGGTAATTTTAACTGGCTCGCACAGACACACACAAACACGTCCATTAGAGAGAAAAACACCCCACCACTCATAGTGAAGCAAAAATAGAAAAGACTGAACAGAAGAACAGTGATAATTGAATCCACCCCTCCAACATGCAGATCAAAAGAGTATCTAATTTATACGAATAGATCTTCCATAAGATTATATCTCCAAATTTCTAACTATATGCTTCCTCGACACGCCATTCCAAAATTGTTGCAGATCTAGTCTTGTGGGAAATTTTTAAATGCACATGAAATAAGAAAGCTTTGTAGGATAAACTAGCCCCACATGTACATTCATGAGCCAAAAGCTACCTACCCCTTTTTTTATCAACCTAAATGATAAAATTGCAACATAGTTGGCGCATATCAGTATCAAGAAGAAAAATGAAAACCTTGAGAGTCATGTAATCACGACTAAGAATGTATCTTCCTTCCTTTCCAAACTTAATATCAGAGATTGAAGCAATAATCTCAGTGAAAAAGGATCTAGAACCAGGTGCTTCCTGCTCCTCAAATCTGCACCCAATTGAAATTTCTAATGAGTTCTCAGGTCCACAGGGTACTTTTCAATGTGAAGGATATGAAGAAAAACCAGAAGCACTTACAATTTGGCATGAGAATCACATAATGCCGACTGCCGCAAATCAATTAGGCGGATGGATCCTTTTGAACTGCTGTATGCTAACATATTGCAATGAGTAGGATGAAACTCTGCAGACGTTATCACCTCTACAGAAGCACAAGGGAAATTTAGAATCCAAAGTTTAAAATTATAAAACTAAAAACAGAAGTTGAAAGAAAGAAAAGAGAAAAGAGAAAAAAAACGCTGGGAATGAATGCATGATTATACAAGTTACACTCCGCAGAAGCCCAAAGTCAGGGGAAAAGAACATATCAATAGGAATATACAAAAGTTGAACGTAGGCTGGCTTAAATAAATCTGTAATGGCTTGACCCTTACTTTTCTTTCTCCCTTCATTTTTTTCCTTTTATCCCATGAGAACCAAAAACGCCTGTCATAGGAGGCCAGGACTCCTGGCCTCTTTCTGATGACAAGTGTGCTAAATCTTCTCCACTAGCCCACGAACTTTGTATATATTTCATGTTTAGTGGTAGTCTGGTAATGAATAAGATGAAGCTATTTAAAACAAAAGCCTGGTTCTGAGGATGTTAGTAAATAATCATACAGAGTTAGTTTGTGAGAGTCTATAGGACCCATCCCGTTTCCATTACTTTCATTAATAGAGAAAAGTATTAACTTAGTATTTTAATTCTGTTACTCTAATATCAGCCACCAGAAGGAATGTCAAACCCTACTGACCAGAATTCAACACCTTACCAGTCAGATCCTCCATGTTAGCAGGCTTGACATCAACAATGTTGAAACTTTGACTGCTAATTTCCAAGTTCCAAAGATTTATCCGCAGATCATCAGCTGATATAAAAGTTTCTCCATCACTATAAACACAAGGCAAGAGGACATAATCGGTTACTAAAACCATGTGAAGAAACAAGTAGACACTGAAAATGGAGAGCATATTTCTGCAAATAAATCATAAAGTGGACTTCTGATTCTCCTTTTCTTTAATGAACCTAGTTTGCAGTAGTAAGACTTCATCATTAAAAACATTAAAACAATAAACACATACATACATGTGTCATGTGAATTTGAGCACAAAGATATTGAATTTCGTGACTCTGTACATGTACGATACACACACACATAAATATGGACAAACGAAGATATGAAGAAAATTTTGACAGAAAACCAGCTTACACTACTAAGGTAAGAAAAAATCTAACCAAAATGAAATATTGCCATTCCGTTTACAATTCAAGGGTTAGAATATAAGCGCTGCCATCATGCATTATTTGAAATTGAATGATTCATTAACTTATATATATAGTTTAAGCTAATGAGAGTTGGGGAAATTTAATGTGGTGTCAAAATAAGAGATTCCAACTTCAACTCTCTCTATGCCTTGAGCCTCTTTAATCACAATAATATTTGAGCACACACAACAAATACTTCAAAATGTGAAATTTGTTATTGGTTCAACAAAGAAGTCCCATCTCTGCATGTCACTGTTGTTGATAACAATCCTTGGCATTTCATTGCCAAGTACTAGATAGTTCATTGTAGACAGATAATAGTTCGGTAGGTCTACCGCATTTCTTGGGAGGATGATTGATTTAGTAATTCTCATATTTGCCTATAGCAATCAAGACTTTATACTGTAGTTGAAAGCAAGGAACGAAAAGCCAAGACTTCTGGGAGGTAGATCTAAAGCAAAAATGCTCAACTTTAGAAGTAATCAGAGAGGTGGATGAATGGCTCCCTCTTTTGAGTTTGGTTAAAGTATTAGGCCTTTTAGTGCCCAAAATTCCAGGAATTGGTGGCTAGACAAATTTAGGCAGTTTCCTGCCAATCTTAATTCAATAATTTGATCCTATTTCATTAATTAAATAGGTGGTTTAAGGCCAAAGGGCTAAAGTAGGTAGAAGCTTTTTCAACTCCTCATTAAGAGTCTTAATACCCATGATAAGATACAGGATAGACTCCTCATGATAAGGTACAGAAAAGAAACTATTCCATAATTTGTAGAGAATAATGTTGAGGATGCTGATAAGTTACAGCTCTCGTTCCCTGGAAGCTTTGAAGATTTTTTCCCTTCATACATTGTGTAGCCATCTGTACGTTTTACTTCGTGGAAAATGCTACCAGGAGGGATTTAGAGATTGCAACTGAGAAATTTCTGGGACCTGTGGGATGTTGTTAGAACTTTATCCTGTGACTGGTGCAAAGTTTTACAAAACAGTTCGATGTAACTATACCACTTTAACAAAACTTTTAGTCCACAATATCTTTTATTAACAACACTCTTTCTAAGGATTATACTAACTCAATAAATGGGATCATCAAAAGGTCAGATTTTTTTGGAGGAAGATGCGGAGTCAGATAAGGATTCTGTTAAGTCTTAGTGGTGATGAGATGACTTGGAGTTCAATTTTCCAATTGTTAATGGGTATGAAAAGGTATCCAATGAAGCTCTTGATGATGAAGATTTTGAAGAAACCTTTTTGTTCTACTTTTCATGAAGAAGAGCTTAATTCACCTTTAAAGAAGCTACCAGATGAGTCTTCTTCTCCCCCTCTCATCAACACAATAGATGAAAAAGAAAATTTTCTTCCATTGGTTTCATCATCTCATCAGTTTTCAGTTATTGGGCGAAGGCTTCGGGTTTTTTTCGGAGTTGAGTTTGGTGTTGATAAGGCTTTTGGTTGGTTGTTTTCTTCTTTGGTCTTCTGGTGTTTGAGCTTCTCCCCTTGACAGTTGCAGTTTTTCTTCCTTTCCTGACTTTATGTTTCAAGCTGGTTCGTGTAGTTTCCATCTGCTTCAGTGATTTTAGGAGCTTTTCCATTAAAGTTTCAGCTTTTGTTTGAAAGCTAAGTTTTTGTTGCTTTTATGTTCTAGCTTTGCAGTTATTGCTGTTAGTTAGCAGCTCTTCGGTTCCGAATTTTGTTTGGTTTCTTTGGTTTCTTTTCAGGTTCTTGTAATCTTTTACCGTTATACTCTTCCATCCCCTTTTGGAAGTATGTACTTCCGTACTCTTTTCTTCTTTTTCATACACCAATGAAAAGTTTTCTCTTGTTTAAACGAAAAACTATACCCCTATTAATAAGAGCAAATACTTGTACGCTTAATACAAGGCATAAATAAAATCAAATACGAACATGATTCATAGTGCCAAGGTTACCGACGAAAATGCTCCATCAAGGATTCAAAAAGTATAACAGAATATACTTAAGAGAAAAATTGGATTTGAGTGAAAGACACCAAACCTATTATTGGAGATGGAGTTGATGTGATAATCATGAGCATGGCCGTACACTCTTCGACATCTTGCAACCAGGTTAGTCTCATGGGTAGTTACCTGCAAAACTAGTGACTTAAGAACTCGAGCAAAAATAAATAAATTAGGCCTTTTGTTTTTTTGTTTCTGTTTCTAAAATTCATGTTTATTTCTTAACATTCTTCTCCATTTGTAAATTACTTCTATATGCCTCGCCAAATGTAAATAACTGGAAAAAAAAAGCTACAGAATATCTAATCTTGATTTTAAAAACTAGTAAAGTAATTGATAGAGACAACTTCACAGATGTGTGAAATTTACGATGGGATCGAAAATTCATGACGATTACAAAAGGTTATCCCACTTTGTTAAAAGGGAAGCATGGCTATAAGAAGAGAAGAGAGCAGACAATTTACAAAAAGTGTCATCATAGAGATGTACTTTTAAGGGAAAAAAACGTCGTCAAACAAGACCTTATTAAAAAATAATCGATCATGAGTAAATGTATGCCCAAACTACTAAAATGAATAGCACGAAACTAAAAGTAATTTGTAAGAACATAAATACATGAGGGTGAGGGCATACCACTGGTAAGCGCAAAGATTGTATGCCCCTTGCTGGAAATGACGGGTCATTACTCGGATATCGGTCTGGGGATCCTCCATTTGCAAGATATGGTCCAGAGCTACTTGAGTTGCTCGAGCTAGCATTGCTTCCATTTCCAACAGGTTTAGAAGGATCAACATTCATGGTGGAAACCTTTTTTACCTTCTTTTCTTGCACCTGATCAAAACTCAGAAGCAAAAGTAAGAAGTAAATAGACAAAATGGGTAAAAAAGTTACAAGAGGATAAATATAAGTGAAATGGTTAATTTTCCATGTGTGTGTGTTTGGTGGGACGGGTGGGGGAAGATAAAGGGCTTCCGACTAGTTTCAAAATAATCTAAATTTTCATTATTGATGAACTCAAGAGAACGTCTTCATGCACTAAAGTCAAATTTTGAAACGGGCAGACATGATATCTGATATCGTCTTCTGCTGGTATCTACAATAATTTACCGAACTATAAAAAAATGAAGCTTTAAATTTCACCACTTCAAAAATTTATGCAACCTTACAGAATACGTAATCTTACGATAACACTGAATAACCTCCAGAAATATGCTGCCAAGATATTTGATATAATTGCTAAAACATTTAATCAAGCATCGAATCCGTGTTCCCACGTGGTATAATAACGACAGATATAAGCAGTATCCTACCTTCCAGTACTTGATTGTTTTATCATTAGTAGATAAGAGAAATAAGGCACCATTAGCTGGCTGGCACCATCTGATTTTGTTAATTTTTTCCTCAATTTCCAAACTCTTCAGGTAGTCAAACTGATAAAAGCAATGCAAAAGAAACATAAATATAAATGTAATAGAATCCGTTCATGTAATGTATCTAAGTAACAATCACAAGACTAATGATCGAGGGAATACCTCAGGCTCATGACTCTGAAATTCTGTCTTATAACGAAACTCGGGATGCCTACTAATTGCATTATCCATCCTCTCTAAATCCCTTCTCGATGCACCATGCTACATGTTAAAGCAAAAATAAATAGATAAATGCGAAAGAACACGAGAGATGGGGAGGGGGAATAACAATGCAGCCATGATTCCAAGAAACAAACATCTTTGGTATCTGTCCTCTCAAAGAGTACCACCCGGCCACCACGGTCACCAGTAGCAAGATGATCCCCACTTTTATCAAATTCAATTGCTGAAATGATATCGACTGCCAAAAAGGAGGTGAATATAAAGCTTTAGAAATTCAAACATCGAGGAACGAAGATACCGAACCATGAAAAATGCATGCATCAACTAGTTGCTTTTAAACTGACTAAACAAACTTGGTTAAGATGAAAAAGAATTAAAACACGAGAGCTACTACATCTAACTCTACATTGTAACATATTGTAGATCCAAGCAGCCAAAGACCATTGCAGAGATGAACGGATACAGATAGTTTGAGTTGATGTGAAATACACACCACCATAATAACTCGAATGCTCGATTTAAAAGCCAAGAATTCGAATGAAAACACAGAAGATGAACAAGATTTTTAACAAGCCTGATAATTCACCACTACCTTCATAGAGCAGAGTGAGGGCCTGCAACAGGGATCATTATCTCAAGGAATGCTATAGCTATGAAAAGGAAAGAAAGTAAAACAATGAGACAAGCAACAGTTGGGCTGCAAAAGACAATGGAAGCTTGAAGACTGCCCAAAGAAGCATCTTCCACAGATAATGATGAGCGTAAAACGAGAGAGACGTAGACGAGAGGTTTGGAAAAAAAGACTTTCGGTCCTACGAACACAAAAGCTAAGAGAGGCAGAAGTATAAACAATTAAAAAGAAAGGCTAAATACCATTTTAGCTTTAAATAGGCATACAACACCATGTTCCAAACGTGGATTGTGAACATAGAAACTGCAAACTGCTGAATGGCTGCAGGGTGACAGTTGTTGGTTTATCAAAGGAAATTCAATACACTTGTTTGTCGAATTACTTGCATTCTAGTTTCACATCAGCAAGGTAACAAGCCAAACCAAGCTTCAAAGCTAGCAAACCACGACTCAAGATTCTACCTATTGGAGGAATATCCAGAAAAAACAGGAACCAAGCCATTGTCAGGCTTCCTTGTGACCAGAAAACTAGATCATTTACGCTAAAATTATCCGATTCTCAACGATGGTTCGAAAGGGGGATCGAGGAGTTACTCCACACAGTTAAGCAATGCTCTTTGCATTCACTTACTATCAAAAAGAGGAAAATCTCAAGGCTAGAAAGTGCATGCAGTAAATTCAGCCCAGAAACCAGAAGCTATTCCACAACTCACCCACCGGGCTTAGGTTGGAAGCTTCTTACTAATCCTATAAACACAAGGAACAATGCTGCACAGCCTTAGAGGCATCTCAACTAGCAGACTCAACTCCCTCTCATTACAGAACAAAAACAAAAATTCCCAGCAAATAAACATCAAACCACAGATAAACTCACAGGTCCATGAAGAAACGAGATAGAGATCCGCAACAGAAATACCAAATTAAAAGAACAACTTACAATCTGAAACAGATCGGAGGCCTGAAAAAACCCTAAATGCAATGGATTCACCAAATTTGAATTGGATCGAGAAACCCCAGATGGGAAAGAAAAACATTGGGAATTAGAGTATAAAGTGAATAGTACCTTCCTGAACTTCTTCACCGGCTGTACGCTCCCCAAAGACCTGAGAGAATTTCCAGTCCAGCGGCTGTGGCGGGGCGGCCGGAGCTGCAATGACCTCATTACCACCATTCATTTCACCAACAAAAACACAAATCGAAGCAACCCCAGATAGGAAAAATCCAAATCCACCAAATCCAATCAATGCATCGAAGATCCCTGTCTGGGTTTACAAAAACCACAGCTTGGAAACCCCGTCAAACGATTTCCGAAACCCAGAAAAACAAATTCGAAAAACCAACAAAATAAGACAAAACAAAAAGGGCAAATCTAATTGTTGCTATAGATTCCAATCAAAAACCATCGCGAACTGGGAAAAAAAAGCCCAATTCCCCTGCGCCTCCCACAACTTTTCTCTCTCTCTCTCTCTCTCTCTCTAAAAGTCTCTCCCCTGTGTCTGCCTCTCTCTATAAAAGACTCTCTCTCGCTCTCGCTCTCGCTCTCGCTCTCTCTCTCTCTCTCTCTCTCTCTCTCTAGAAGGAGAAAAACGGGATTAAAAGCTCAGCAAACCGTCCAAAGACAAGAAGGAAAAATAATGAAAAAAAAATAACGAAAAAAAATAGCTCACAGATTCATAAATTTACAAACCCCAAAAACATATACACACCAAGTCACCAACACTCGCTCTTCCTTGTCCCTTTGGATCAATAATGGCCGTTTTTTCTCATAAATCTTAGCTTATAATCCTCATAATTTTCATCAGCGTCACACAAGTGCATCCGAATCAGCCCTTCCAGTTCGTAATGATTGACGATCAATCTCAAACAAAGAGGCCTCAATCTCCTTGGAGCGTTACATTCCTCGAACTTCTCCTCCTCCTAATTCAAGTTAATTTTTGTAATAAATTATATTTATCTATCAAAATACCCATAAAATATAAATATAAATATTTAATAATGTTAATAATACAATTTTTTTAACAAAATATATAATTTTTAATTTAAATATTTATTTTTTTAATGGATATTTTCGCCAAAATTTATACCAATAATACACAAAATCTACTGTCTTTTTACATGTCACGGTGAAGATCCAACCCGTTCACTTCGAGGATACAACGTAGCGGTTTTAAAATTTACGTAATTTTGCATATTTATTTAAGAATTTAGAATTTTTTGTACATAATAATAAATAAAATAATATATATAAATTTATTATGCTAATTCAAAAATATATAGTAAGCAACCTAGTTTTTAGTGGTGTGAAATGACGTGAATGCCCAAAGTTTCCTGTGTTTAATTTTCTAAATTATTTGGAGAAAATTGTAAATTACTGTACTAGTAAGACAAAAGGCAGTCGCGTTCACAGGGTAGAAAATAATAAATAATCTTATCATTGTTTTATATTAATTATAAATTGATATTATATTTGTTTTCTTATTTCAAGGTCACCAACCCTGCCATTCTTCTATTAGAAAATTCAAATGGGCTTGATTTATTTAAGCCCATATACGGCCCATCAGACCCATACCGTTCCACTATGGACCGGCCCATTTTGGATTGCTGAGAAAATACCAGATGACATGTTGAAGCCCATGGGCTGACACATTGTTAATTTTAAAATATACATTTTTATAAATTATATATATAACTATTTATCTATTTTTATTTAATTTCATAATTATTTGTTTATTATTTATTCTCTAATAACTATTTAAAATAAATTTTTATTGTTTAGGAGATAAAAAAAAAAAAATTGAAATTGAGATACAAATCTTAATTATTTAAATAAATAATTACATATAAATAGAGTTAGAGACAAGATTTATATAAATATAGACATAAGACTGAAGTTAAAAGACACAAAAATAATTTATTATATATATATATATATATATATCTTTTTTCTTCGTTTCAAAAAATAATAATATTATTATTATTGTTAAAATTTGTGATTTTAGAAATTATGTTAAATATTATATTTGTTTATGAAATATTATGATATTTTTTATTTTTAAATAGAAATTATTAATTAAAACATTATGTGAAATGAATATTTTATTTAAAAATGAAAAAAATAAAAATCATGGAGACTCGAGTCTTACGAATTCCTCTCAAAATACAATAACACGTAGAATTTACTAGTATCATGTTTGATTTGTTAATGCTCGACGTCTTTCTCTTTGTAAAACTTTGAGAAGTTCTAGGATAAGAACTCGTCACCTCAATCAGTGCCCAAAGTTTTATGTTTGTGATTAGACCCATTTTCAACTTCTTGAACACATACAATGTCTTTCATCTTTTCTCTGAGCATGTACACTCGATCTAACGTGTCAATAGATAAGAGAAAATACTAATTATCAGCAATCGACGATGGAGTGATCGGACCATGTAAATCTGCATGCACCCGTTGCATTGATCGCTCAACACAAAAATTAGTTTGAGCCGGAAACGACAATCTTACTTGCTTGGAGACTAGGCAACTTCCACGTAGTTCGTTCAAGTGTATAATTTTGGGTAGCCTCAAAGCCATTTTCTTCTCTACCATGGTTTTGAGCGCATGAAAATTTACATGCCTAAATCTTACATGTCACAATTAAGTTCGATCTATGCGTGTCGTCAATAGAGAAGTGAGTGGCGTCAATAATGTTTTAACGGTTGAATAATTAAATAATTGTTATTATTATTATTATTATTATTATTCATTTTTTTCAACTTGTCTTATAATTTAAGCATTTGAAAAAGAATGGGATTTTTTTATTTTTTATTTAATGAGAAAAAGATGAGAGAATAGAACATTAAAAAGATATATCTAGAAAAAATAATTTAGAATAATATAAATAGAGAATAATTGAATAAAAATTATAGTACAAGGAATATGAGATGCGTCTAAAATCGCCAATTAATGGCATATTCTCCCCATTTTCATGCCCATTTAATGCTCAATATATTTACAATTTTAATTTTTAATTTTATTCTTATAGTTTTAAAATTTTCAATTTAGTATTTTATATTTAATTATTATATTTAATTAAAATTTTCAAATTTCACATTCTATTATCTTTTTATTTTTTTATTAACTTTATATTTTTAAAAATGACATCAACTAAAAAAACCTTTAAATTCTATTAAGATATGATATTGGAATAATATATTTTAATAATTAGTTATAGAGTATATCTGAGATATCCGTAATCCGTTAATATTTTTTCTTTATTTTTTAGAGTTGTTAGTAGTATATTTTATCGTAGAATTTGATTACTAGTATATTTTATCTTATTTACAAGATTTAGCTAATTTTGAAGTATTAGTTAATAGTTTATATCTTATTTATAGAACATCATACTTTTATCTCATTTTTATTTTTATTTTTCATTCTTAATAAATTCCAAATGTGTTATAAATACCCTTCAAAAAAAGTTTTAAAAAAAAACTTTAAACCTTTTTTTATAAAATAAAAATTTTAAAATATTTTTGTATTAATATCACAAAAAATACTTATTTACTCTGCAATTTTTGAAGATAATCCAGTAGACAATTTTTGTTCATATGTTGACGGTAATAATTTTTTTAACTTTTTTTTTTTATAATAAAGAGCATTAAAGATTACTTTTTAAATTTTACGGGCATTATTTAAACCTAGTACTAACTGTAAAGATATATTTTTATTTTTTTAAATGAAGAGTATTATTAAAACTTTTTAAAACTCGAGGTATTTTTGGCATTTCATCCTAAACTAATAATAAAAATATTTATTAGAATTTTTTTTAATTTAAAGATATATTAAAAATTTTAAAAATTTATGAATATTATTTTAGACAAAATGATGGGTTCGAATGAATGTTTTTTTTCCTCAGACTCGAAAACCTTTCTTTCACATTACTTTCAAGAGTGAAATGAAGGAAAAGCATGACCTGACCTTATTGTTAGGTCATCCTATTTCAGTGCATATTTAGGTTTTTAAGGTATGTAAGCTTTTTTCGGAGGTTCGGAGAAAGCTCCAATCAATAGAATTTTCTTAATCTTCCTTGCTCGAGAGCGAAAAGAGGTACATAAAATTCTTTTTCCTTTCTTCTGCGAGGACGGGGCGATTTGAAAAAGGACAAACTACTTAAATTATTAATTTGGTAATAAAAAAAAAAAAAAAAAAAAAAAACATTGACTTGTTGGGCGGAGTTGGACTTGGTTGACCGATGGCAGACGCGCAATGACCCATCGTTTTTGGAGTTCACATGCGACAGCTTCCAAATAGAACAGCGCCATGGTTTTCAACTAACCAGACTCTGCCACGTGCGTATGCATTTCAACCATTAAAAATAATAATAATTTATTTATTTAAATTTCAATTAGCGCTGCTTTGATTAAAAAAATAAAAAATGTTCAAGCCGCGTGGATTTAAATATAATTAGCACCTCAATTAACAATTAAGATTCAATTAATGACAACCAAAAGCCTCTGCATTTCTTTGTTGACCCACGTAGTTAAGCGGATTATCCCAATACGTGGTAGCTTAATCATGTGCTTAAATCAATTTTAATATTCTTCATTACTCTAATCCGCTCCACTTAGTCAAAGTGAACATAGTTCAACCGTAATTGACATGCAGTTGAAGGTTCAAATCTACGTACCTCGTTTGATCTTCGAAGTCACGTTATTCGCTTTGTGATATGTCTAAGCTATTAGAACTTCTTTCGTGTAATCAATAGAGGTGTTCATAATGAAATAAGAATCGGTACTGTTAGACGAATACGACCCTCTACAATGGTATGATATTGTCCACTTTGAGTATAAGCTCTCATGGCTTTGCTTTGGGCTTCCCCAAAAGGCCTCGTACCAATATAGAGAATATTATTTGTTTATAAACCATGAACATTCCCTAAATCAGCGTGTAGGACTTTCATCATCCAACAGGTACTGTATGAATATTTACGATGAATAATTATTAAAATATACATATACACAACGTTATATTTAACCTAATAGATGAAGTCTCATTCGATGTTTAGAATAAGTTAGTTGTATTATTTAAAAATTATTATTTGAAATAAAAAAAATACTTGAAACTTTTATTAATTAACTTAAATAATTTTAATTATCTATTAAATGCAATAGAAACCAACGCATAAATTAATTAATTAATTTATATATTCTTTTATCATAATAACGGTTCAAGTTGATTGCTAGTAGATATTGTTATCTTTGAGCTTTTCGTTTTGGGGTTCCTCTCAAGGTATTAAAATGCGTCTATTATGAAGAGGGTATAATCCTACTCCAACCAATGCACAGCAGCGTCTGGTGACTAGTTTTGATACCTTTTGTAATAGTCCAAGCCCACCACTAGCAGATATTGTTCTCTTTGAATTTTTCCTTCCCGGGTTCCCCTCGAGATTTTAAAACATGTCTATTGTGGAAAGGGTTTAGCCCTACTCCAACTAGTGCACTACACCGTTTGATGATTAGTCCTGATATCTTTTGTAATCGTTCAAGCCCATGTTAGCAGATATTATCCTCTTTTGGACTTTTCGTTCAAGGGTTTTCCCTTAAGATTTTAAAATGAGTCTGCTAGAGAGATGTTTCCACACCATTACAAGAATGTTTCGTTTCCCTCTCCAACGAATGTAGTATGGTTTTATCGATATATTTATATCGTATTTAATAGATAAGTGAAGTCTAGATAAAGTCGAAAAATTAATAAAAATAAATATTTTTTTTTAAAAAAATTGTATTTTAAAAAAATATAAAAGAGAGTAAAAAGGAAGGCACCCAAAAGGAATAAAAGGGAATATATTATTTAGCAGCCACGAAAATGAGGGAAGGAAGTAGGAATCAGCCACAGGCACTCATAACGGAATATTCTTTGATTCATAAGGGCTAAGGGGATAGTGCGCTTCTTGCTTCGAATATTCTCATATTCCAATTATTTATTCTTTTATTTCTTTCCACTTATCTCACCCGTTGGATTTCCCTCCATCCAAATCTCCTCAAATCCAACGGCTCACATGCCTATCCTTTTGATTTCTTTCTAGTTTCCCTCCACAAGCCACTATAAATATCGCCCACTGCCCGTTCTGTTCTGCATCAGATAAACGTTTTCTGAAGAACGAAGCAGTTTCTTAGAGTTGCAGGAATTTTCTGAGACTAAAATGGCTGGAATCGTCGTTGTTTTTGACTTCGATAAGACGATCATCGACTTGGATAGCGATAATTGGGTGGTGGATGAACTCGGTGCCACCGATTTGTTCAACGAACTCCTCCCTACGATGCCATGGAACTCTGTCATGGTAGTGTATTTTTTCTGTTTGTGTTCGTTCTTTTTTGTATTTTCGGTAGTGGAGTAGAGATTTATGTTGTGGATTTCAGGATCGGATGATGATGGAGCTCCATGCACAAGGAAGAACCATTGACGAAATTGCTGAGGTCCTCAAACGCGCTCCGATTCATCCCGACGTTGTTCCTGCCATTAGAGCCGCTCACGCCATAGGGTAAAGAATCGTAGAATCTCTATCTGTTTCTCTTTTTCCTTTTTTGTTTATGTTTCTATCTCTCATTGAGTTATAGCGGCTGAGATTTTGTGTTCTGTGTGTGTTTCTGTTTTTCAGCTGTGATTTGAGGATTGTGAGTGATGCGAATATGTTTTTCATCGAAACGATTTTGAATCATCTCGGAATAAGAGAGTGCTTCTCCGAAATCAATACGAATCCAGGTTTCGTCGATGAAGAAGGAAGGCTGAGGATTTTTCCTATCCACGATTTCCACAAATCCTCTCACGGATGCAATCTCTGCCCTCCTAACATGTGCAAGGTACTATATCTCTATATTTGCACAACTGTGTATGATCAAATCCGAATCAATCAATTTCTTATATGCTGAGAGATTATCGTTCGCAAAATTAGGGCATAGTTATGGAGAGGATTCAATCGTCGTTAATGTCAGAAGGGAAGAAGAAGAAGAAATTCATCTATTTAGGCGATGGAAGTGGCGACTACTGCCCTAGTTTGAAGCTTGGAGAAGGGGATTTTCTGATGCCGAGGAAGAATTTTCCACTGTGGGACTTGATTAGCCAAAATCCACTTCTGATTAAAGCAGAAATCCACGAATGGAGCGATGGAGAAGAGTTTGCGAATATCTTATTGAGCTTAATCAACACCATTTCCATGGCGGAAAATGCTCAGTTCTTGTCGTCTCAAAATATGGCCGTTCCTGCATACGAGGCACTGCCTTCGCCCACACACAAACCAGCAATGGTGGCCAATTGAATTCAATAGGAACACGCAATTTCTTTAACCGATCACACTATCTGCTGAACTACTTCTTTTTTCTTTTTTCTTTTTTTTTTCTTTCTTTCTTTCTTTGATACCATCTAGTGAAAATTATGTATTGAAGGCTCAATTTTGGCAAACGCCAATTCAGTCTTTGCGACATCTATTTTATTTAATACTAAAATTGATCAGTAATTTACAAAAAGAAATTAGATCAATCCAACAGAATCCATTACTTTAGTTTGAATTGAGTTAGTTCATAATTGGGCTAATTTGATTTTATTGTTAACTTTAAAAATACATTTTTATTTATAATATAATTATATATACATATATTTTATAATTATTTTTTGATTATATAATGTTCAACTAAAATGATTTTTTAATTATTTTAAAGGTATTTTACGGAATAAATCGAAATCTTAGTTAAATATTTAAAAATAAATAAATAGATATTTTATGTCATTGTTTAATAAATATTGTTTAATCAACACCATTTTCATTGGATCAATCCACCTGAATCCATTACTTTATTTAATTTGATTTTATTGTTAATGTTTAAAAATACATTTTTATTTATAATATAATTATATATACGTATACTTTATAATTATTTTTTGATTATATAATATTCAACTAAAAATAATTTTTAATTATTTAAAAGGTAATTTCACCAAATAAATCAAAATCTTAGTTAAATATTTAAAAATAAATAATAGATATTTTATGAATTAACAAGTTGAGTCGAAAAAATTTACGAGAATAATTAGGTTGGATGTAAAGAATATTTCAATCCGTAAAGAATATTTCAATCCAACCCAACTGAACCCAATTCATGAAAACTGAGACACGTGAAAGCACTTACGTTTTTCACATTTTTTTTTTATTCTTTTATCTTTCTTTTCATTATATACCTATATATTTTAATTTAAAGAATATTTATATTTTAAAATACACTTTTTCTTTCCTGCGTGATTATCTTAAAACTCTTAAATTTCAACTAAATTGTAGAGATAATATATATATATATATATATATATATATATATATATATATATATATATATATATAAAAAATAAAAATATAATTGATATTGTCCGATTAATTTTTTTTTTTTAAATTAAGTTATGAAACATATTTCTCAGATGGTTATTTTAAACTTTCAATTTTTAATTGGTTAGTTGAAAAATAATAATTTGTGAATCAGAAAAGAAAAGAAATAAATATTGTAAATTAAAATTAAAATTTTGGATAGCTTTTAAGTGGTGAAAAGTAATTTTTATTTAAACTTCCTATTTTTTTTAAAAATGGTACTGTGGAGGTGAGAAAAAGAAAATAATATAAATAAAAATAAAATTGATATAGTCAAAGATTTTATTTTTTAACGTAGACATATAAAATGCCAAGATAAAAGTAAGGAATATATGAAACAATAAAATGTAAAGATAAAAGAACAAAAAAAAAAAAAAAAAAAAAAAAAAAAAAAAAAAAAAAAAAAAAAAAAAAAAAAAAAAAAAAAAAAAA
>NW_019268534.1:3625516-3654274 GCF_002738365.1 Cucurbita moschata
AAAAAAAAAAAAAAAAAAAAAAAAAAAAAAAAAAAAAAAAAAAAACAAACAAACAAACGAAGGATCCGTGCACAGTCAATAGATAACTACTAAACAATAATAAACAAACTCTTATTTAATTAAGAGAATATTTAATTTTTCTAAGTTCAAACACCAATTGTGTCACGGTCCTACATTTTCAACCATGTGGGATCTTGACATACCCGCGACAAGCCTTGAGGGAAACCCAAGCTCCATATACATCCTTCACTCGTCTTTGTGGTTTCGTCGAACTTTAGGCGAGGTTCGTGTTACCTATCTGAACACAACTTGTGCAGAATTCAAATTTGTTTGATTACACATGTCGTCCGTGCGTGCATGTTCAATCATTTGGGACTTAATCAACTTGCCTCTACATTAGGCCAAGTCATATAGTTTGATCTTGCCTCTACTCGGGAGTCAAGGTCTCTCAATGCAACGGTGATCTCGTCTTGTCATATTGGTTCCCTACAATATAGCTCACATATCATGACATCTCAAATATCGAGATGTCATTGGCTATCGACTCGCTCGAACATACTATTGAAAATGGGCCTATGTGCCATTCATAACATCTGACATCCCAAACATCCATCCATCCAGGCATTGGACCCTATCGTGTTCATGTCATTATTTACCAACTTTGTATTGGATAGTGGGTGCATAATCAAACATCTAACACATGGGCATGGGCGCTATGTCAGCACACTCGTGCTGTTTGACACTGTCCTTGAAAAACAAATTTCAAAGGAAGCGCCTGAGATACTCGTCTTGCAACACTCACCCTCGCTTAGGACACAAAGCCTAGAGGTGGTGGAGAACTGACATTATGCCTCCCCTATAGTATATTTTGAGACCTTTCAAATGTCTCTGGAGTAGACGTCATTTTGGCGAGAGGCCAATACAGCCCCGTAGTTAACTCCTATAGTATATTTTGAGACCTTTCAAATATTTCTGCAGTAGACGTCATTTTGGCGAGCGGTCATATCGCCCCGTACTTATCTCCATCCTCCTCCTGCAGGGAAAAATCAGCCCCTCTATCCATCTCATGGTTTGAATATATGTATGACGTTTAAAGTGGGACCCCCGGGCGGCTTGTTCTTAAGGTCGCCACAAACTGAACTCAACCTACTACGAGATTAAAATGGCTTGAACTACCTCTAATCCATGATAATGATTGTTAGACGAACACAACTCTCCACAATGGTATGATATTGTCTACTTTGAGCATAAGCTCTCATGACTTTGCTTTGGGCTTCTCCAAAAGGCCTCATACCAATGGAGTTAGTATTCCTCACTTATAAACCCATTATCACCTCCCCTCGAACAAAGTGGCCCTCCCCTTAATTGAGGCTCGACTCCTTTGGAGTCTTAGTCATTTTTTACTGCCTTCGAGGAGGATTGACTCCTTTTCTTTTGGAGTTCTACCAATCTATTGGCACGACTAAGATTAGGGCATGACTCTGATATCATGTTAGACGAACACAACTCTCCACAATGGCATGATATTGTCCACTTTGAGCATAAGCTCTCATGGCTTTCCTTTGGGCTTCCCCAAAAGGCCTCATACCAATAGAATTAGTATTCATCACTTATAAACCCATGATCATTCCCTAAATTAGCCGATGTGGGACTTTTATCATCCAACAATGATTTCCTCTTTCTCTCTTTTTTTTTTTTTCCTTTCCTTTTTAACTATGACAGCTAAAGTCGGCTCCTGTTGCAGTTTAGAAAGCTTCTTCTAACACTTGCACTACGAGATTAACTACTTACTGCATAGCAACAGCCTTCTTCAAACTAATCCAAGAAGAAACTACTACCAATACTTCACAATGCATAACTATCTTAAAATGCGCATGATTTTTCAAGTTCACATAATCTATTGTCATTATTTAGGCAGTGATATGATATGTAGTTTGCAAGCACTAGAAGCGATACCAGACTGATCAATGCAATAAAAGTTCAGAGCAGCAGCGAACGGAGTCCCTACCGAACTAATGAACGCTTTTCAACAAAATCTTCCTCATTTTAGACCCTGCATACCTGTAAATTAAGAACATGCAAGATCAATCAA
This sequence comes from Cucurbita moschata, assembly GCF_002738365.1. Classification (NCBI taxonomy): domain Eukaryota; kingdom Viridiplantae; phylum Streptophyta; class Magnoliopsida; order Cucurbitales; family Cucurbitaceae; genus Cucurbita; species Cucurbita moschata. Next base: position 3,627,609 of record NW_019268534.1, read on the forward strand.
TGAGTTAACTTAAGTAGAAATACTCTGGATGTATGCCGCCTCAGTCCAACGATGGTAACATGCTGCCCTGAAGCTCCTCCATAACCGTGCTACTTGTGTTCAAGATGGACCTCATTATTCTTTAAGGATATTCAATATCCTGGAACAAGAAAACCAGGTAAATGAAGGCATATTCAAGATGGAACTCATTACTCTTTAAGGATATCAGAAGGCTACTACTTGTGTTCTTTCTACTTGAGAATGTTTGAAGTGTTTCATTTGAATAGTTAGAATAGTGGAGATTTCTTCTGAAACGGGGTCCTCCATCATAGATGATGTTTTAATAAAGAGAAAAAAACAAGAAAATAATATTGAAAGCAGGATTTATTCTCAATGGTAATATAGTAGATTAGATATCTTATGTGAGATCCCGCATCGGATGGAGAAGAGAACGAAGCATACTTTGTAAGGGTGTGGAAACCTCTCCCTAGCAGATGCGTTTTAAAGATGTTGAGAGGAAGCTCGAAAGGGAAAGCCTAAAAAGAATAATATCTGTTAATGGTGGGCTTGGGCTGTTACAAATGGTACACCGAGCGAAGTGCCATGGAGAAGGCTGAGCTCCAAAGAGGGGTGGACACGAGGCGGTGTCCCAGCAAGGACGTTGGGCTCCGAAGAGAGTGGATTGGGGGTCCCACATCAATTGGAGAAGGGAACGAAGGCCAGCAACAATCAATCATAAATTAAACACTAATAACAGGCTATCACTCATTGGAAAGCAGAACATGTTTATAAAATCACAACTTTGAAATTAGTATCGAACAATTTTCTACAGACCACTAATCACCTAATTCATTCCTGGGCAAACACTAAGATTCAAAAATAATAAACTTCATACAAGAATCAGAAATATTCAATTTTATGATAATACAAGAATAGATTGCATTCTGATACAGTTTTTTCCTAGAACCTAACAGGGAAGATAGATTGACGTACATATGGAGCAGGTAGAGCATTACCAGGAGTCATCAAAGCCTCATCGCTGCATATTTCAGACAAGAACAACAAACAAAATACTCAACCTCCCAGCGATGCTACATCTTCTAATATTATATTTGAGAGTAATTAAACTTTTATTTATTGCTTTTCGAACCTTTGTTCAGCTTTTTTTGATGGTTCGTCTGGTTCACTGCCTCTTGAATGTACAACAAAACATCAAATATGCACGGGAGCCCCAAAATTCAGATTATGTAGCAGGAAATATGCAAAAAAATGTAGACTACACATTAAAAATTGGAGGCAAAGAGATACTACAAATCTGCATAATGAATAAGAGAAAAGACAGGTGTGAACATGAAAAGTACTTGAATCCCGGCCGGCGGCGGAAAAGGTTGTGAATCTCGCGAGCCTTGACATCGTCAGGGAGACCGGAGATGAAGAGCGCCTCGGTAGATTATAGATGTAGTAAGGATCGTAAGGCTGGTGAGCATTCGGCGAAATGCCGGTGGAATTAACGGGGGAGAATGGTGGAGATCGGGGCAGACGTACTCCGAGCACGGCGGAGTCTGAAAAGGTCCGACTGGGTTTATCATGTTCAAGTGGGTAAAAATTTCTCTCCGCTGTGTTTTGTGTTTCGTTCTGATTCGAGATCGGTCTATTTTTATAATTTAAAAGTATTAAAATATTGGTTTTGAATTTAATAAGAATTTTAAATCATTGATGAAATAGAATTAGAAAGTAGTATATTTTATTTTCGAATATCATCTAAATATTTCGTAGCGTAACAAAAGGTTGAGCTCGTCCAGATTCTTGGAATGCATCGAGCAAGAGAGAATCGCTGCATAACCAACAATGGAAACCGACCTTGATGAGCTAGCTCTCTTCGTACGATGGTCAACGCCCACGAGGGCTCTCTTGGGCCATGGGGTTGGTATATGTAGCCAAGATCGACGTGGACGGTTTTGATGTACGTCAAACAAATTGATCAGTTTAGTCCAACAAATGTTACATTGACTTGGACATATATGACTATAAACCGTCAACTACCAACGGATTAAAATTGATAGGTTAGTTTTCTAGTGTCAATTGTACCTAAAATTGACACTTATCGATCGATGCTCACCCCTAACGAGTAGAGTAAGAACGAATAACATTATATGATAGTTACGAGTGTCTATGAGATGGGTCTACCTAACCTAGACATAAAGAACATCATACTATTTTCCACATTGAATACAGAGAATCTGAAAAAACTGAAACGATTATCTAATTTTTGTGCTTAATTTGACGAAGTTGCAAAGGAATTTATGTATATGAACATGTAAGTTGATAAGTAATTATTGAAATTTTCTAAAAATGATTTCGAGCGATGTTTGTTTCTAGTTCCATCTCATTCACTAAAAAAGAAAACCCTAAATCGATTTCGAGGTGGTTCTAGTGGAAATCAAATCCCCAAATTCTGCTTGAATGAGAGAAAATCCAATTCTCTTCGACTTCAAGACTAATGAATTTTTCCTCTATTGGAGGATGGATTCCGTAGAAGATGATTGAACGAACTCAAAACTAGAAAAAAGATGAATAAAGACACTACTAATTTCATTCGAAATGATTGATGAAATCAAATTAAACATTACGGTGAATAACCGGAAATTGAAGATCCAGGAGCACGCGAACCGACGGTGAAGACCGCTGTAGCTTCTTCATCCAAGAACAGATCATCCGTCTTCCTCACAGCGGCGTGGATCAGCAGTAGTACAGCGCCGATCAGAATCGACAACAGGATATTGAGCGTCGCGTTGGTCAGAAACAAGAACACAAGTGTGAACACTGACAGCACAGCCAAAACCACTCGATCGTCAATCAAACGGCCGAGGAGGATCAGAGGCTCGTCGCGAAGGAAGTAGAGGAACAACCAAACGGCAAGCATGGCGGTGAAGACTATGAGGGAGATCGGATGCCACAGGAGGCTCAAGAAGAGGATGAAGAGGACGATGATTGCATAATTCATACGGAAGTAGGCAATGTTGGTTTTGACGCGAGAGAAAGTGTCGCGGAAGTTGAAAGGGAGAGTGAAGGAGTGGAAATCGAACATGAGCCTCCATGGAGCACGAGTGGCGAAACGGGCTTCGAGACGCTGTTTACCGCGGGAGAAGAATTCGAGGTTGGAGGAGGTTCCAGGAGCGGCGGAGGTGGGGATTGTACCGTAGGTGGTCATCGGAGCGGCGGAGATACCGGCAATTTGGAGAGGATATTAGGGGAAGACGACGGAGAGGAAGGAGAAAGGTCGCGGAACTCGTGACCGACGGATGAAAGGGTTCGTCGGTGAGTAGTTGGAACCTAAGAACTGGATTTGTCTGATTGTTTGGGTAAATTAGGAATAACAATAAAATGTTGGGGGTACGAATGACAATAAATAATAATGATTTTTTTTATTTTTTTTATTATGAAAATTGTTAATTTTTTATTTAAAAATACTCGAGTTTAAAAATAGATTATCTTTGAACTTTTAATATATATTTTTTAGAGTTCGTAAATATTTTATTTAATTTTTTTAAAAAAATTAAAGGTATTTTTGAAATTAATAAAAAAATTTAAAATATTTATGAAACTTTTAGTTTCCATTAAAAAAAAAAACCCTAATGGTATATATATATATATATATATATATATATATATTTAATTATGATCATTTAAATTTTTTAAAATATAAGAATATTTTTTTATAACTTAAAAATTATAATTTTAATCTTTAAATTTTAAATTTTATCTATTTAATCTCGACTTTTAAAATAGTATATAACAAATTTTGAAAAGATTCTTAATAAATTCTAAATTTTTAAACTTTATTTGCTCTATTAAATATAAATATAAATTTTATATTTAATAAAACTCTATTTTAAATATTTTTCAAAAGGACAAAAAGAATTTAAAAAAATTGTTATTATGATAATTTTAGTATTACATAATGATCTCTCTTTCAAATATCATTACTATTACACAAACATAAAAAAATAAATTATGATGGAAGAAACCTTCTCTCCCACTAAAATATGATTTTAAAAACATTCAAACACGAGACAATTTAGTTGTCCATGATCTAGCTTCTCGTGTTCAAAGGCATAGATTGCCATAAAGAATGAATGGATCTTGTAGGATTTCCAAGAAATTCTTGTTTCAATCTCGTTTGAAGATGATCCACTACATGTGGACGATGTCATTGCTTCTGAATTCTGCATTCTTCTAAGTTTTCACGTTCGTGGTTACTATTCTACTAAAAGTACTATATTATACATTACTTGTTAAGAGGGGCTACTATCGGTTCAAATAGGTACACCCTACACACACGTCATTTACAATCAGTAACAAGCATGCACGTAAACTACGAACCGTGTTGAGTGATACTTTTTATCGGTCACAACGGGCGTTCAAACTGTTTTTCTTCTTGGTTATGTAATTGGTGAAGTTAATTGAGCTTGTGGTTTGTTTAGCTAAAAAGGCAGCTCCCCTAGCCATTGTCATGGGTCCTTTCTTTTCTTCACCCAAACTGGCATCCTGTTCTTCATCCTCACTGTGGGGAAGTTTATGATTCTATCTTCCTCAGCTACCCATCTGTGTAATGTACCATTTATGGGGTTAGTTTTAGTGGAGTGAGCTGCTATGAGCGTAATAAAAGAAAACGAAACATGGGACCTACTTAGAATGACTTTTCAAGTGTTTAAAAACGTTTTTTTAAGCACTTAGAAACGTCGTGAATGAGTTGAGATGGGAAAGTGATGTAACGAGCGAGGTACCTGAAGCGAGTGACGAAGTGGTGAAGGAAGATGGAAGCTTCAAGCCTGGCTAAGTCAAGTCCAGGGCATAGTCTTTGTCCACCTCCAAAAGGAGTGAAATTACAACTACTCAAGTCTCTGTCCTGTTGAACCACAGAGCCGTTAGGGAGACATGGTTTTTCAAAATAAAGTTTTCGGAATCTGTAACTGCCCAAGTCTAAGTCCAAGTCCATTGTTAGCGGATATTGTCCTCTTCAGACTTTTCCTTCGAGGGCTTCTCCTCAAGGTTGGAGAGGTTTCCACACCCTTATAAGGAACCACTTCGTTCCCCTCTCCAACCGATGTGAGATCTCACAATCCACCCTCCTTGGGTGCCCAGTGACACAATCGCGATGTCACGGTCATGCTCGTCCAGGGCGTGTTGCCCATGGCCGCACGACCATGACACCCAGCGTCCTCGTTGGCACACCGCCCGGTATCTGGCTTTGATACCATTTGTAATAGCACAAGCCCACCGCTAATAAATATCGTCCTCTTTGGACTTCCCTTTAAGGGCTTCCCCTATAGATTTTAAAACGTGTCTTCTAAGGAGATGTTTCCACACCCTTGTAAGAAATGCTTCGTTCCCCTCTCCAACCGACGTGGGATCTCACAATCCACCCCCCTTGGATCCCAGTGTCCTCGCTGACACACCGCCTGTTATCTAACTCTAATACCACTTGTAATAGCCCAAGCCCACCGCTAGCGGATATCGTCCGCTTTAAGTTTTCCCTTCAAGGGCTTTCCCTCACGATTTTAAAACATGTCTGCTAGGGAGAGGTTTCCACACCCTTATATAAGAAATGCTTCGTTCCCCTCTTCAACCGATGTGGGATCTCACAATCCACCCCTCTTGGGGACTTAGCGTCCTCGCTAGCACACCACCCAGTGTCTAACACTGATACCATGTGTAATAGCTCAAGCCCACCACTAGCAGATATTATCTTCTCTGAGCTTTCCCTTCAAGGACTTCCCCTCAAGGTTTTAAAACGCGTATGCTAAGTAGAGGTTTCCACACCCTTATAAACAATGATTCATTCCCCTCTCCAACCGACGTGAGATTTCACAGATTCTCATTTGAGCACAAATTTAGAAACGATTAGAATAAAGAGACGTTTCGGTTTCGATTCTTACTTGCCACCTCCATGGATTGAACTTGTAAGGGCAGTGATAGTGACTGTCATCAAGATGAACGGATCTAAAGTAAGTAAGCACCGACCAGCCTTTGGGTATTAGATATCCTTTTATGTTCATGTCTTTCATGGCCTTCCTCATGACACCAATTATGATGTTTCCCATCCTTAGTGTCTCTGTGATCACCTGTTCAAATCAAACCATGATTCAAAGTGTTCATTCATACTGCAACTAAACTACCCTTTTCTTTCTAGTTCATCAAAAGCTTAATGCATTACATTCTGTGTAAATGGCATTGATAGGTAATCGCTCCAATGCAATGCCTCTCCTGCCTGCTCTTTCAGCCTTTTCATATTCAAGTTTTCCTCCTGATATCAGTTCAAGCACCCATATGGTTTAACAACTAATCAAACAACTCAAAGAACAGCAACATTTTCTTTACACTAAACTGCTACTGATACACAATAATCTATGCAGTTAACTTAGTTGGCGGTGCTCGGGTCATAATTTGTAACAGCCCAAGCCCACCGCTAATAGATATTGTCCGCTTTGGTCCGTTACGTAATGCTGTCAGCCTCACGGTTATAAAACGCATCTACTAGAGAGAGGTTTCCACACCCTTATAAGGAATGCTTTGTTCTCCTCTCCAACCGATGTGATAAAATCGTGAGGCTGACAGTGATACGTAACGGGCCAAAGCAGACAATATCTACTAGTGGTGGGCTTGAGCTGTTACAAATGGTATCAGAGTCAGACACCGAGGGTGTGCCAGCAAGAACGTTAGGCCTCCAAAGAGGTGGATTGTGAGGCTTGAGCTGTTACGTAATGTCTATTTTGGGTCACTTTCCCACTATTCTAATGGATTTTACTCTCAGGGTAGTTTTAAAACGTTTATGAAATATCAAAGGTAATATTACAACTTTTGAAAGAACGAAAAGTTTTTCATAATTTAACTTACAAGGAACATGGCTGATAGGGACACTGTTAAAATGGAAAGGAAAGTAAGGATATTTTCTTTCTAAGTGGTTCGAACCAAAAAGATCGAGAGTTGTTAAGAACGTAGCGTACCGTTAACTGTTGAAGTGCCTCGGGGCAATCCGAGAGGTACTTTACTGCAAGAGTCATCAAGATTGGCACTGAATCTTCCCCAGGAATCATCATATCAATCATGTTCTCTGCTATAAGATCATCTGTTAGTAGCTCACTTTCATCTTTGAGCAAAACTTCCATGACATCTTGTGGGACAGCCACAGGGGAACTTCCACAGCTTCTTCTTTCTTGTATGATCTTCTTAACTAGTTTAACCATGGCCCTTTTGGCCTGTAATTCAAGCATAAAAGGAAGCTCCATCAGGAAAATGGTGATAGTGAAGGAAGATGGTAAAGCTTTTACTATCCAACTTGCCTGCAACGATTGGTAAAGCCTGCTGCCTGGTATGTTCACTGGCAAAGCCATAAGCCCAGCGATGAATTCTTGGAACTGTTGCTTGACAAACTCCATCCTTTGACCAGGATTTAAACTAATCAATATCTTTACTAATACTTGAAAGGAAATCTGGAGACAAAAGGAGTTCATTTAGTAACTTTATGAACAGGAAAATGATAGCTAAAGATGATTACAAAGGTAAATTCTTTGGATAATATGATTTGAACTTAATTGTGAGATCCCCGGTTGGGGAGGAGAACGAAGCATTCTTTGTAAGGGTGTAGAAACCTATCCCTAGTAGACACGTAAAGAGGACAATATTTGCTAGAAGTGGGCTTGGGTTGTTGCAAATGGTATTAGAGCCAGACATTGGGCGATGTGCCTGGGAGGAGGTTGAGCCCTGAAGGGGGTAGATATGAGGCAGTGTGTCAGCAAGGACGATAGACTCCAAAGGGGGTGGATTGGGGAGGTCCCACATCGATTGAAGAAGGGCACAAATGCCAACGAGGACGCTAGGTGCTCAAAGGGGGTGGATTATGAGATTCCACATCGGTTGAGGAGGAGAACGAAGCATTTTTTATAAGGGTGTAGAAACCTCTCCCTAGCAGACGTGTAAAGAGGACAATAACTAATAGCGGTGAGCTTGAGTTGTTGCAAATGGTATCAGAGGCAGACACTGAGCAATGTGCCAGTGAGGAGGCTGAGCCCTGAAGAGGGGTGGACACGAGGCAGTGTGCTAGCAAGGACGCTGAGACCCAAAGGGAATGGATTGGGGAGGTCTCATATCGATTGGAGAAGGGAACGAATCTCAGCAAGGACACTGAGCCTCGAAGGGGGTGGATTGTGAGATCCCACATCAGTTGGGGAGTAGAACGAAACATTTTTTATAAGGGTGTGGAAACCTCTCCCTAGCATACGCGTTTTAAAAAAAAAAACCTTGAGGGGGAGGGAAGGGTTATTTAGACATCAATGATTCACTCAAATCAGGTAAAGAGGGAGGGAGAGAGAGAGAGAGAGCTGACATTTTTGGTTTCATCTTGAAGGTAAACAGGACTGTTCTCACTCCAATTCGCCATAGCTAATTTGACATAACACTCCATATCCTTAGTTATTTGAGCTTTGAGATATGAAGACTTGAAGAAAGCTCCTACAAGACCATGAATCCTCTTCTGCAAGCTCCCATTTATCAGCAAAATAGAAGATTTCCCCATCAATTCCGTCAAAGATTTGGGATAACACGGTACAAAAGCCTTGGCATCACTTTGCAGAATGAACTTACTAACTTCTGCATCAGTAGAAACAATGGTAGGACTTCCAAAAACATGTGACTTGAACACCTTCCCATACCTGCAAACAAAAATGAACCCTCCATTCATAAGAGAAACTAAGCATCATTTGGTTTTTGCAGATAACTTACAGGCGACGACGCTTGTCCATGAAGGCTTCGGGGCGGTCCGAATAAGCGCAAGCGATGAACTCGAGCGTTTCACCAATGAAAGGCCAGCCAAGAGAACCCAAAGGGAGGTGGCTGCAGAGCTTTGATCTGAGAAGGCTAAAGCAGTTCCTATAGAGAAGAATGATGGTCAAAAAAATGGCTGTCAGTACCAAAACATCCCAGAAACTGTCCATTTTGGACAAAGATTTGCTCTGCCGCCCTGCCTGCCAGGCTTTTCTGTGTGTGGTTCTCTTAAATATGGTTAACCATCATCACCACAGCTCTGACCACATCTTTTCACATTCAAATGATTGAAGAATGAGTTTCCATGTGTATGTGCACGCGTGCAGCAGAGAAAGACAGAGAGCTAAAATGACATGGATATCAGTTCATATCAGTTCATATCAATTCATGAGTCTAAATACAAGGAATTGTTTAATGAACAGATAATGATTGTATTCTAAAGCAATCAATGACTAGAAATGAAGCTTTTATTGATTTAGATTTAGAACAATGATTAAGAGTTTAAAGAGGGAATTAAATAAGGTTTGTAGTTAGTCCCCACAGCTATATGATTATAGCACCAAATGAAAGGTGTTAGCTGGGCAGCCTCATGCAAGAATCAATTGACTCCAACCACACCACATTCTCTCATCATCATCATCATCCCCTACACTCAACTTTTGTCCTCCTACGCCTAGAAAACCCCTCCCCTTTTTAGTCTTCTGTCCCATCCACAGTTCATTCTCATTATACAAATGCAAGTACTTACTGCAGATAGCAACAAGGGCTGCCTTTCAAGTAAGGCCATGGTTGATTCTCAGTTTGTTAGGTACTGATGCACGTCTGATACCCTTTTTCATTCACTTCAAAACCCATTTCTTTGTATTTTATTACCATTTGTTGGGGGATGGGAAATGGTTGTTTCTTTCACAAAAGATTAGAAAAAGGAGGGAATATATTTTAAGCCCATCTCTTTTTGTTGCACATTTACACTTTCAAGAATCTCTCTTTATTCCAAGACTCCTTGTTTAATTCCGCCGCTAGTAAATATTATCCGTTTTGACCTATTATATATCGTCGTTAGTCTCACAGTTCAAAAATACGTTTGTTAGAGAGATATCTCCACACCCTTTTAAGGAAAGTTTCGTTCTAGGGTCTCACAATCCACCCCCTTTGGGACCCTACGTCCTCGTTGACACACCACTTAATGTCTGGCTCTAATACCATTTGTAACGGCCCTAGCCCACTACTAGTATATATTGTCCGCTTTGGCCACGTCCTGGATAAGGAATGTTTCGTTTCCCTCTCCAACAAATATGGGATCTCACAATAGTTACAAACGGGAGTAGATTGTGAGATCCCACGTCGGTTGGAAAGAGAAATGAAGTATTCCTTATAGGGGTGCAGAAACCTCTCCCTAGTTGACGCGTTTTTTTGTAATAGCTCAAACCCACCACCGTCAGAAGAGGGTCTTATAGGGGTGCGAAAACCTCTCCCTAATTGACGCGTTTTTTTGTAATAACTCAAACTCACCACCATCAGAAGAGGAAAGGCCCATTTTTCGATAGCCATTTTGCTTTAAACGGGTGGCTTGTTTATTTAACAGCATCATTTCATTAACCCCCTGATTCTTTTTGAAGCATGGAGCCTACGGTAGGTACATTGGAAGGAGCTTATGACAGACTATATAGAAAGACTAAAATATTCCAAAAAGAGCACCAAAAACTTGACCCATTGGAAGTTGCATTCAGTTTGGGTTTTGGAGGTTTATGCATGCAGATAGAGAAATCTCACCACACATTGGATATGTCCAAATCCATTTGGGAAGAAGATGGTGCATTATTTCATTCTGCCCACGTGAACTCTTCAAGTTGCATATGTTGTTTCCCTTGGCTTTTTCTCTCAACTTGGGTTCTAATAAAATGGACGCTTCTCCTCATACAACCTACAGAACCTAAACTAAAGGCAAACAGACACCAAAAGGGCTGCCTATTCTTTCCCTCAAAACTGAAGGTTCTGTCAATTCTGTAGGCCTAACGAATTTCGTCACTGGTTTTGTGAATGTAACCATGTTCATCCCGATTCGAAACGGACAATATCCTTTTAGGACCACAGAAATCAACAATTCAGATTCCATCAGCAATGTTAAAACAGTCAATATGTTTGCTTGGGTGCTGCATTTGGAAAGTTTAAAGGTTAGGAATAGATTTTGCTCGGATGAACTCTTTGAGAATTGCTTTCTCTTCATCGATGCGTTTCTTCTCTTCACGATCCTTCGGTTTTATCTTGCGTTTCTCTTCCAAAATCCACTTGAAAAGTTCACGCTGCTGGTCCACTGGAATTGGTTCTCTTACCTTCACAGGCTCCACAATGGCTGGTTTGGCAAATGATTCCTCAACAACAGGGGCAGCTATCTTGGCAGTTTTCGCTGAATCCGGGGCAGCCTCTTCTTCAGTTACTTGTTCATCTTGCTTCTTTGTCCTCATAAACAGATAAGCTACACAGTTAAAAGACTTCTATCAGTTTATGCAAAAGCAAGTAAATGTTCCTAAAATCAACGAGTAGACGATTGCAAGATGATAAGTTTCTGAACTCCAACCTGCCAAACCACGAAAAACATGAATAAACCTATTAGAATGTTCTTGTTATTCTATATTTCCTTGAAAAGGACACTCAACCTACAGCTGGTGGACGAGGAAATTGCGGACCTTGGCTTCATTAGGTTGGGCATTTAGGGCGTTCATAATAACAAGCGTTTTTCCTCCCCTAAGGGAAATGAGAAGAAAACATGACAATCGAGAATAAATTAATGCATATCATAATCTCAACTTGAGACACAAGATTATGTCCAAGGAGGACCATTATTGAATTATCGATCACGATTACAACAATGTTTGTAACTGACGCACCCAAAGGAAGAACAAAACTAAATGCAGTCCCATAGGTAATCCATGCTCAACTCGATCCCTTTAAATGTCCTTTGGTTTCTAGCGAGCCACAACTGCCAAAAGATTGAGCCCACAGCGTTGTTCCACAAAACCCTTGTGACCTCTTAGGATAGGACCCTGTAATAGTGGAATCACCACCTCCTCGTGATAAAGAGCAAGACAAACTAATGCCAAAGAAATTGAACAGCTAAGCCCAGCATTCTCTTGTCATATTGCAAGAAAATGAAGAACACTGTATTAAGTAATTAAAAGATTGAAATGGTAGATTGATTTGACTTTTGAGAGGATGTTTGGCAAGGGATAAACTCTCTCAGGCTCTAATGTACCAAAGTTTGTATGTGATGGTGGAGTATAAATTGAATTATAAATACAATACGGGCTTCTTCTTGTAGAATTGGCATATCACAACAAGAAGTTTAAAGGATGAAGAAGGAAGGGAGCCTACTGTGCTATAATGCTATTAAATTTGTGAAGAAGGAGAAAGAACCAAACAAACACCTATTTACATCCAAAAGGTTAAATTGTTGTTTTCGGATAAATTGTTGTAGAGTGAAATCGTGGAAGGTTACAATCATCTTCTTTATCTGGCAAAGAACTGACTTAAACTTAGTGCTTGTGAGACCAATAAAATAAGGAGCGAAGCTGAATGTTTGAAGCTCGAGACACCTGAGGTGTTTACAATGAAGATGATAAACACCAAGGATGGAGATTTATTCTCTCAGAATCCTAAGGCCAAATGCAAGATAGAAAACTATAAGGATTTTCAAAAAGGTTAATGAAGAGTCTTCCCTTACTCGGGACAGAAAAGATCGCGTCGTTGGAAAAGTGAGTCGATGATATCAAATCATCCCTCCCCATTTAAAAAACCTTGCGTTTGGTGCTAGCCTCTCCCTCTGACGAATGTAGATAAAGAGGGAAAAACTCACTCAGTCTAACCATAGTGTGGCACTAATTTAGCCTCCGACTTTGGCCTACTTAAAAAGAGAAGGATCGCTGGATTGAAGACAACTCCAATTCCAGCCTCTCGAACACTCACGACAACTCCAATTCCAGCCTCTCGAACACTCACGACGTCTGGGTACCCTCGATGACCCTTCTCTTTCACCTGAATTAGTCGAGAGAGATTAACCCGCACCACATACATTTTCTACCCTTCGAACCGAAACCCCCTTAGAGGGAATTCCAAAACCTAAACAACTCAGTTGAGAACTCACGACCGGTTAAAGGGAAGGTTCACCAATGATTGTAGGCCATTCCCACCCTATCCGTCTCTTTCTCCCTCATTACTATGTATCTCGCTACCAAAAAACAACTTCAATTAACCCATGACACGGTATAGATTTACCAAGACACTTGGAAAGTACTACTGTGCTAGCTTGTCACAGCAGACCATCCTTCACTCGAAGAGAGTATTCTACAGAATTGTAATGGTTCAAGCCCACCGCTAGCAGATATTGTCCTCTTTGAGCCTTTCCTTTCAGGCTTCCCTTCAAGGTTTTTAAAAAACATTTGCTATGAAGAGGTTTCCACACCCTTATAAAGAATGCTTCGTTCTCCTCCTCAACTAACTTGGGATCTCATAAAAATCATCAAAAACAAGTTATTGCACATACTCAGTTTTAGTTTCTGATCAATATTTCATGCTTACATATTCTTGAATCACACCGTAAACTGATCATTCCCAACTCCGCCGTGACTAAACAACAAAACGTACAGAGCTCCTCTGAATGAAGATATCTACATAGCTAGGGTGGGATGTTTTATTGTACACAAAACTAACAGAAGAAACATGAAAAGTCATTAGCAATTCAGTTCCCCATTTTCCTTTCTGTGATTGTTCCACACATATCTTTACCATGCAGTCAAATATATTAAAACGACTCATCTCCCAGCAGACAAATGACTAAGAGATCCAAACCTATGTGTACCAGAAAGAAGAGAACGGAATTGAACAAATCTAAAGAAATTGATCCACCACAAATTTCAACAGAGAGTACCAATCAATCCTAAACAAAGACTCCGATTTCCCGTTTTGGAATTTAACGCTCTCGATCGAACACACATTAACAAAACAACCAGAAACTGATGCACAAAATTACCTCCAACAGCAAGGTTCACAGTCAAAAGCATGGGCCATAAGAACTTATATCGCCTTGCAAATGATTCCTTCGGAGGCTGCGGCAGTGAAGAAGAAGAAGAAGAAGACGTAGATGCCGTGTTCGACGATGCTGGTGGCGCCGGTGAAGAAGAAGAAGAAGCGCTCATGACTTTGTGCTGTTCTTGAAATTGCTTGACCTGAGCTGTTTGCAGAAGGAAAATGAAAACGAAAAGCCGATTGATTATGAATAAGATACTTAAACCCTAATAATTCAAATGAATTATTGAAACGGATCGCTTCTTGTGGCAACTACAACAGCCTAGACTTAGAAAAAAAATTAAGAATTTGGGAACTGGATTGGGAGGTTTGGAATGGTACCTTTCTTGGGTTTGTTGGCGTAGAGCTTGGGAGGTTCTTCTCCGCTCATCTCCGACGAGGGCGAGTTCCCCTTCTTCCTGTCTTTTGTATTTGACGGCCAACTTTGGTTCTCGTCAGTTGACTCGCAGTCGCTCTACGCCTGGCCCTACTGTAAACCTTAGCCTTTGCCTGTAATGTTCTTTTTTTCTTTTTTCTTTTTCATTATTTTTATTTATTTATTTATTTTATTGTATGAAATGGTTAGCTTTTTTATTGTTTATTTATTTATTCGTCTTTTTAATATTTAATAAATCTATTAAAAATGAAGAGGGAGGTGTACTTTTAAAATCAAATTTTTAAACAAGATAAATAAATTGGATAAAATATATATATATTATTTTTTTTTTTTTTATTTACTAAAATGGGCCAGGGCATGCTGGGGTGGGCTAGGCCCAATATTACTCATTTTGGATCCAATTCATCACTTAGAAGCCCAATTGAAAAAATACAATAAAATTATAATAATTTGGACAAAATCCTTTTTTTTTTTCAATTTTGAGGGAAGATTATATATTTAATAAAACGAATGAGAATATAATATTAAAATTTATTGTTATTAATATTTATGAATTTTCGGAAAGTTAATATAAGTCTGTGGGATGAAAAAGTCCGCTAATTTAGGGAATGATCATGAGTTTATAAATAAGGAATACTGTCTCCATTGGTATGAGGTCTTTTGAAAGTCCAAACCAAAGCTATAAAAGCTTATGCTCAAAGTGGACAATATCATAGTACTGTGAAGAGTAGTGTTCATCTAACATGGTATCAGAGTCATGCCCTAAACTTAGCTATGTCATGTTGAACCAAGGACTCTAAAAGAAAAAAGGAGTCGAGGCTCCTCGAAGACATAGTAAAAAGTGACGAAGACTCCAAAGGAAAAAAAGGAGTCAAGCCTCAATTAAGAAGACGCGTGCTTTGTTCGAGGGGAGGTGTTGGATGAAAGTTCCACATCGGCTAATTTAGGGAAGGACTCTAAAAGAAAAAGGAGTTGAGGCTCAATTAAGGAGAGATGTACTTTGTTCGAAGGGCTCAAAGCCATGAGAGCTTATGCTTAAAGTGGACAATTATATATCATTGTGGAGAGTCATATTCATGTAACAAAATGAATGAATTTATGGTGAGCTAAAAATTAATACGACAAATTTAAGGATAAAAGTATTATTATTTTAAATAAATAACTTTGTCGGGTTACGAACCGTACGACCAATAGTCCAAGTCTCCCTTCTAAATTTACAAACCGAGATTCGATGCCGCGTCTTCGCCGATATGGAAATGAAATCAAGAGTGAATCATCTTCTTCACACCATTTCACTGAATCATCTTCACTCACCTTCAAATCCGAACCAGACCTCCAATGGCGGCTTTACACTCGTATTTGTCCCGTTTCTTCTCCGATTTCCCATTTCGAATTACGAATTACTCTGAAGCAGACCTACTCATGTTCTTCGTCTTCTTCACCTTCTCCGCCCTCGGTTTCTCTCTTTATCTTTGTAAAAGGTTGCGGACGATCAGTAAGGCGATCGAGCCTGAGAGAATCGATATCGACCAGACCTGGTTGGTTCATTTGCTTCTATTCGAGAGCTTACCGCCGGATTCTCCGAAATGGACGAGTTTCTTTGTTGAACAGGGCCAGGATGTCCTCGATTTGAACAGGGAATTTGGAGAGTCTGTTCAGGAGGAGCAAGGGGGGAAGAGGAAGAAGAAGAGGGCAAAGAAGAAGAGGGCGAACCTGCTGCACGGCGGAGATGAGCCGGAATTGACTTTGTTGTATCCCTTTACATCGTCAACTACTGTGATTCAGAGGAAGATTAAACGGCAGTATGATGAACTTATGAAGTGTCAGGAATCGAAGGAATTAACGTTGGCTCAGGTTCTGTATTCTTCTACCTTGTCAATCATTCTTCTGTGTTATTGTCTGTGCTTCAAATAGAGTTTCCGCAGCAGTTCTTCTGGTTCGTTTTGACTCTGCCTTTAGCATAATTTTAGCTTGCAGGACTGCCCAGGAACAGACATTGAGTAATATTGCTGATATTTCCTGGACTTCAATGACTAACAGTTCTATCTAGAATGATTGTTGTTCATCGAGTTTCCATATCTGAAATCTGCTTAATCTATACGATATGATGTTTTTGGTTGGACTGTTGTGAGGATCGGTTGGAGAGGGGAATGAAGCATTCCTTATAAGGGTGTGGAAACCTCTCCCTAGTAGACGCGTTGTGAGGCTGACGGTGATACGTAACGGGGCCAAAGTGGACAATATCTACTAGAGGTGAACTTGAGTTATTACAAATGGTATAAGAGCCAGGTTCTGGACGGTGTGCTAGCAAGGACGCTGGGCCCAAGGGAGGTGGATTGTGAGGTTCCCATCGGTTGGAGAGGGAAACAAAGCATTCCTTATAAGGTTGTGGAAACCTCTCCCTAGTAGATGCGTTTTAAAATCGTGTGGTTGAAAGTGATACGTGCCAAAGCAGACAATATCTACTAGCGGTGGGCTTGGACTATTACAATTGTGTTCGGTGAGAATTCATGGTTTTAGCTGATGAATATGGAGTTTCTAGCTGCTCGAGTCCAAAACTCGATCTGTCCCTGTTATCCATAACTTTCCGATACCAATGGTTTCGTGTCGCTAGTTAAAATCGAGACTGAATCGGAGATCGAGTTCTAAGCAATTTATATCTGTTTTCCTTTCAAATGCAGGTCAGACAATTTGCCAACTGCTTAATCAACGCTAGAAGCAAGCTGCAGCACAAGTATGCTTCATATCTTTGCTTCAACAATATTAGTGTCCATTTTTTAGGAGTTTATATGCATAACTCTCCAACTATGTACACTTTTTCTACTGACAGAGCTGATGTTATCCGCCGAAAGTTCACCATAACGAAAGCTCTGCTTTATAAGGCAGATCGATCCTCCCTCGATCGGCTTCAACAGCAGGTCGGTGACATGATATAATTTGGTATATGTTGCCCAAGGTTTCATCTATTACTCAAATTTGTTGATCTGTTGTTGTCTTAGATATACAAGTTGGAATTGGAACAGAAAAGACTCGAGGAGGATACCCTTGTTTTTAACTGGCTTCAACAACAGCTTAAACTCTCTCCAGCATACAAAAAGGTATTGCTGCTACCCCACTTGCTTCGTTTGCACCGTTTTTCGCTGCCGATGCTTCCTAGACGTCGGAAAGTACGCTGCTAGTCTGTTGTAGCCTCTGAATCCCATCCCCCGAACATAGTTATCGCCCTTCCGATTCTGTCACCCTTTTCCCATAATTGTAAGAGTCCAACCCACCGCTAAAAACCCTAATCATTAAATTCTAAACTCCGAAAGGGAAAGCCCAAAGAGGACAATATCTACTAGCGGTGGGTTTAGGCCGTTAGTTGAAGTTATAAAATAGGATATCTTCTTCCCTTCGTTTTGCTCTCTCTCTTTTCATACACACTTCAAATTGTTATCGAGAATAATGCAACAGCCAGAGCTGATGATTGCTCTGAACCAACCTTCTGATGGTCCAGATGCTGGAAATTGGTAGCTGCACGGAGTTAATGGAAAAATCTGAGAACTCGACAGAAAAGATCGATCCCGAGTCTACCGACATATCGTTTGAAGAACTATTAGCGCAGGAAAAAAAGGATTCATTTTGGTAAGACACCATCATATCTGATAGTTCATTGTTTGTAATGGATGAGGGCTTAGTAACAGTGGTTCCCCTCCAAATTTTCATGCAGGCAGAGGAATGGGAAACTGAGATCATGCTCAAGCTGATACAAGTGGTGAGCTTCCTCTTCTCTAATCTCTTCCTGTAACAAAAGAAAAGATTTGCAGCATGTAAATCCAAAAAGAAGAACTTTTTTTTTTTCTTTAACCTAGAAGGCATTTTGTTAGCAGCCTGTTGCTTCTTCATTTTTGCTCCTCAAAGTGAATATACCTTTTAGGGAAGTTAGTCATTCTCATTAGATGCCTTTTTTGTTTATACCATCAAAACCTGTAGCGGTAGTCAATCACTGGCTATTGGCTTTGAAATTATAAAATTTCAATACAATTATACAATCAGGATATATAGTAAGGATGAGAAATTGACTGAATTCCCAAAAAAAAACGGTTTGAATCTAGACTTTTAAAAGTGGCATACCGATAATTCATACAAACTATTTTCTCATTAATTGCTCAATTTATTCACTGTGGTTCAATATGAATATCAATTTGCATAAATTGAGTTCAATTGTACATTTAGTTGAGTTATTTGGTAAAATTTTAGAATATTTAATGTTGCACACTAGTGAACAATCTGAAAACGTACCTTAATTAATTGTTTAGCATTCAATATATTCCATTTAATACTTGCAATTAATAAAGTTCTCGAACTTTCATTATGCCAATCAATGACTTACTTGCCTTATTTAGCCTTATTGCACTTCTTTTGATCGCTAATAATTTGAGAAAAAAATAAGAGACGTATACAGATTCGTAGTCTCTAGCTTACGTTTTTTTAATAATAGAAAGCTAAAGATAAAATCAAGTCCTTATACAAAATGATCACGTAAGGTCGAGCCAGATTTCATCGCGATGTTTTAATTTTATGACAGATACTGGCAAATTCCAACATAACATTATTGAATACAGCCAAAACAATAAGTAAAAAAGAGATGCACTTAGATGTGACAGATGAACATTTAGTACCTGTAAAATTATTCATGTAGGACCGTATAAAGCTCCAAAATCACCGTCCCTGTTTCTTACACATCATAGAACGGATTCATAATTGGTGACAATAGTATAAGCGAAGGGGGAGGAGGAGAAAGACAGAGAGAGGACCTAAACTCTACCATATTCAGGGAATTGACTGAGACGAGAAAATAATCCTCATTGATGTCCAAATATAAGGCCAGTCGAATTGGAAGCGCTCTCATCTTTCAGTTCTTCCCGATCAACTTGACTCGTACAGTCTGAGCTGAACAACCTATGTCGTCCCGAAAGCAGTAAATCAGTCGATCTTCACGGAAGAGTAGATCTTTCTAACAAACCAGAAGCAAGCATAAAAGCCAATGGTTCCTGTCAGCACGAAGAACGCGTATGACATGGTAACCATGTAACCGAAGTATAGAATCCCTGAAACGAACTTTGTGATTTCCAATTTGGAGAAGAAGTAGAATACTGAGTAGAGGAAAAGATAGAGAGCAGAGGAGCCTGCAGTCAAGTAAGATCTCCACCACCAGTGGTAGTCTTCACTGCACAACTGGAAGTAGCACAGCACAATTGTTATCTCCGCACACGTAATTAGAAGGATAATAAATACAATGAAGAGGAAGCCAAATATGTAATAGAACTGATTGAGCCATATGGATGTCAAGATGAAGAAGAGCTCGATAAAGACGGCCCCAAATGGAAGAATACCCCCAATGAGTATGGAGAAGACCGGTTTCATGTACCATGCTTGGTCGGGTATCTGCCTAGGAATCTTGTTGGTCTTCACAGGATCTTCAACTGCTGGCTTTTTGAAGCCCAAGTAACTGCCAACGAACACCAATGGTACGGATATACCGAACCACAAGCAGAAAAGAGCAAACATTGTTCCAAATGGCACAGCCCCAGATGACTGCTCCCCCCAGATTAGAGCATTGAGGACGAAGAAGATTGAAAAAAGAATACCAGGAAACATAAAGGCAGTTTTCAACGTAATCTTCTTCCATTCAGTGCCCCTGAACATTTTGTACAAACGAGCTGATGAATAGCCAGCAAATAAACCCATGAAAACCCACAGAAGGACCATGGCAGTCATTAACCCTCCTCTGTTGGAAGGAGATAAGAAACCCAGCAGAGCAAATATCATTGTTACGAGTGTCATTACAAAGATCTGAACACCTGTGCCAACATAAACACACAATAGACCAGAATTGATGGGTGGTCTAAACACGTCTCCGTGCACAAGCTTCCATCCTGTTTCCTCTTGAGCCTCATCTTGGGCATCCAACTGATTATAGTTGGCAATGTCTCTATACAGAGTTCTCATCATGATCATGGCCACCATGCCAGAGAGGAAGAGAACAATCATTAGAGAATTTATAATGGAAAACCAGTGAATTTGATCATCATTCATGAGAAGGTATGTGTCCCACCGAGAAGCCCATTTAATATCACTTTCCTGGGGAAAGATCAGAACCCAATTTATAACTGCAAAATCAAAGAAACAGTTCAGGGATATCAGGGATTTGTGAAGACCGTACCTTGAATGAAACATCATATGTAAACACAATCTCCTTATTCGTGTCAACTTCTAGAGGAACAGTGCTGCCTTGAATTAAATTTTTAGTGTCCTTATTACATGTAATTAGTTGTGGGTTCTTCTCGTTCCACTCCTTGTATTCGTGATTAATACTGTTCAAAACATCGAAGGATAGAGATTAAGCTACCATGTGTGTATATGTATATATATTAATATATTGACAAATCCCCAAACTTTCATGAGAAAAAAATCAAAGACCATACAAACATAGAGCCCACAAAAAATAAAGAAAACTAAAAAATGGCCTCTAATCGGGCAAAATAAGACCTAACAGAAAATTACAAAAAAAGCTTAACCTAACCAAAGCCAACACCTAGCTCAAAGGCCTCTCCTGCCCTCTAAAAAGACTATTATTCTTTTCTCCCCAAATCCCCAAACAAATGGAACACACCCTGCTTCCCGCAAAAACCTCCAATGCCACGAAATACTACAAGAGCCTTGTTTAATTTAATACAATATGAAGTTCAAGACTGACAACAAAGATCAGCTCAAGCTTACGGGCAAAGTCAGATTTTTAAAAGCATGAAGTGCCTTGGATTGGATAGCACTCTAAGAACATAAGAGGATAGAGTACCAGTGGTCAAATTAAGCAGGACCTTAATATATGGAAGAAGGAAATCAACATGTAAGAGCAAAGGAAAAGTGAAACCTGTATGGAGTAACCTCAAATCCAACAATTCGAGCTAGATCAGTGTCTGGGTCCTTGTGAAACATGACTCTATAGCTCAAGTGATTATTAATAAAATATTTTTCCTCTTTGCTCTGTGAAGGGAAAAGGAAGAAATGTATTAATGAAAATAGAAAAGCTATAGAAAACTAAAAACTGAAAACTTCATATTTCAACTGCCATCAAAGTCATACCCCAGCATAATTCCCTTTGAATCCAACAAGGAAACCGTGTTCATAAGTTGTCGATGGATTTCCATCCCTCCTTTGTCGAAGAACGGCAACAGGAAGGTTATCCAAGATCCTACATATCCATGGGAAGGCATCTCATTGTAAGAAAAGTGAATAAAGTTAATAAATATGCCAAAAGGGAAGGGATGAGCCCACTTCGAGTAAACTACAAAGTAAAACTTTAAATTTCACAGTCAAAACTCAAAACAAAATAGCATTTAACACATATACATAGAGGTTTACAATTGTAACTCACATGTTTACTCGATATTTGTCATCGATTTTCTCCTTAAAATTCTTTGCAGATTCAGCATCAAGAGTTTGCCTGCAGACAACAGTACAAGACTGTTCCTCCCTCATTTTGAACTGGGGAAATATTTAGAAACGTTAAAGACGGGAAAATAAATAAAGTACAGAGATTTCATTTTATGTGGATAATCTGTACAACATTTAGATTGCTTCTAAAAACAAGCACGATACTCACAGTATAAACAGAATTCTCAATGCGGTCGCCTCGGAGAACTTCTCCCAAGTTTTCTGCATTATTGGTGATTTTTTTGGGCTTACAGTAATTTAAATAGTAGTAATCATATGGGAGCTGTGTTTTTGTGGATGATAATTTGTTCACTTTAACAGGAAGACTATCACCCTGTTGAAAGAAAAGAAGAAATGTCATTTTCATCAATTCGTGGGAATTGAACACAAAATAACAGATGAAATGTGGAAAAATAGATCAGAAGTGAAATTTTCTAATATATATTATTGCCAAAAAAAAAAAAAAGAGAAAGATTCTGAAACAATACATCGTTTGTAGCTTTAGCTGTTATAGTTCACACTATTACCTTGAGATCAAACTGTAAACAGTTCTAGAACTCAAGTAGATAATATTAGACCGTTAATCGCAGCGGGCACATCAATCAGAAGTCGCTCATAAGACAGTATATTGGTGCCCGTATGTTTGAACGCCGACATGACTCACTTTTAACTACTTTAGTTTACAGTGTTGAAAAACTGGACAACGCTTACGGCTGTATTTGACCATTGTACCCGACCGAGCTGATTTGGCATCGAGTGGTAAAACATCGCAGCGAGTAAAAGTTGAAGTAATTCAAATGTCAAGCACGAATACCACAATACGTTGACACATAATGCGGCATCACTCCTACGTTTCATTGCGGTGGAGTGAGCAGATATGATGTGTTTTCCTTCAATTAAGACAAAATGGAACACAACACCTAACCAGAACACAGCATCCAATGATGTATATAAATACCCCGGTACCGCAATATTAAGAGAGTATAGGCTACTAATTAAGAGATCAAACACCAGAAACCTAGATCCGACTGACCCGCAGTACGAACAACCAAAAACCGCAGCAACTCGCCGGAGCACAGATCGTGAAAAACATTTCAACAGGAAAAGCAATAGAAAGATGTAGAAACACATGAAAAAAAAGAAAAAAAAACATTGAGAGGAAGTGATCGAATTCATAACGTACAGTCAGGAAATCCCGAGGAGCGACGCCGGGGAGGTAGAAGGAGTGGACGGAGGATATGAGAAGCAGGGAGAGGAAAACCGTAGTGAGATTAGGCGAAATTAACGGAACCTTGCCGATCTTCTTCATTATCCGATGACGGAGTACGGATGAGCTCTCAGCGCCGACGATCGGAATGACGGAGGCTCTGGGTTTGAGTCCCGAGGGCTGATTTTCACCTCGAGAAATTGGGAGGATGTTATGAAGGGCAGGGTTAAAAAATAGAATAATAAATGTGTATTCGATAAAATATAAAAATAATAAACTTTATTTTATCTAGTTAAAATTTTAATAATATTTTTAAATTAAAAAAAATCTAAAAAATATTTTAAAATACTCTTAAACTAAAAAAACCTATTAATTTTTTTTAATTTTTTTTTTCTTTTTTTTAAAAATATTTTTACGGTTATGTATAAAATTTTAATAGTGATGAAAACGTGATTCAATTCGGGTTTAGAAAAATGAACTCAACCCTATAATCCAATCCAACCCAATCTTTATAGGTCGGGTTGGGTTGGTCCGAGTTATCGGGTTGAATGTATACCCCTGGTTAGCAAGGAGATGATCCAGAAGTGAGCCAGTCCAAGTAAAATGGGCTGAATCATGGGCCGGGCTGCAAAATTTGTGGGCCAAAAGCTTTGGCTATCTTTTTTTAAAAAGAAATTAATTTGTTTATTTATTATTAACTAATTCAACAACAATAATAATAATTTAAATATTTTAATTTTACAACTGCTCCCAAATCTCAACATTCCTCCAAAACCCAAAAGAATATAGAGTGTGGTGGCACACATGCGAAGTCCACCCCGATGGACGGCTACCGGTGGCGCTCGAAAGCGTTGAATGTGATCCCACCGTCCAACCTTTTTCTTACGAGGCCTGGGGCCCAGTGTCTAGATGGGCGGCCGGTGGACCCCGCCTTGGCCCCACTTCCAACTCCTTAGTCGTACAGCGCAACTCCAACGCGTCGGGTCCACCAAATTCCTTTAGTGTACCTCCGATTTTACGGTTTTACCCCTTCAGAATTAACCGGGACCAAGGGTCAGCACCCGGTCGCCGGTGGAATTCGTAAGAGCCGCCGTTTATAAAATTAAAAGAAATCAATTAATCGAAGGTCGATAAATTAAAGATTTATTTTACTTCAAAAAGAAAAAACATTGAACCATGTAAATCTTCCCATTATAAAAATTAAAAATTGCAACAATTGCCCCCTAAATTTTGAGAAAATTATTAACGATCACTCTAAAACATTAAATTATTATAATTAAATTCTTCAAAATAATTAATTATTAGATATATTAATCTAAATTGTTAAATAATATTTAATTTCCTGACTAAATTATTATGAATCAGATAATACCAAATTAATTATAATTTTATAAAAGTAAGATCTTGGGGCTAAATTATAATTTTACAAAAATTTAGGGACTAATTTATTATTTTAGTTCATAATTAAATAATGCATTAATTATTTAAGATTTTATTTATAAAAATATTTAAATGCATTTATTGAGACACTAATCCTTAATGAAATAATGAATTTACTTGTCAATTAATTATCATTTTATTTTTAAAATATATATACATAAAAAAGTAACAATATGATTTAAAGTAGAAAAATTAATTAGTTAAAAAAGAATTCAATATCATTAGGGAGAGAATTTAATGACGTGGCATCGAAGTAAAAAAAAAAACTTATAATTTATTATTTTTTTATGGGGGAGTCCTCACTTTGTCTCGTAATTATATTTCCGCCCTTCAAATATTTATCGCCCACTCCTTTCGTGCATTCGGCATTTTGGAAATCGGAACGAACAACAGAGACAGTCAAGCCTGCTTTTCGAAGATCAACTCCCATCTCCATCTTCGTAATCGACTTCCGAAAAGGTTAGACCCCCTTCTTCCTTCCGAGATCTGCTTTTTCCCTCTGTTTTCAATCGATCTCACACATTATCTGGTCCTCTGCAGCTTCTAATCTGCATCAGCTTCCCCCTTCCTTCAAATGGGTATGTTTTTTCTTCTTTTCGATTTAATCTCTATCCAGCTTGTGTAATCTGAGTGGCGGTGATCTATATCTATTTCTTTCAGCTTAATTTGTACTGTTTGTTTGATTCGCGTTACGTGGAAGCATCCTCAGTATAATTAATTTCGTTTTTTCAACTGAATTGGGCGCGAGATGTAACGTATGGATATAGTTTGATTATCCATTACCCAAGCATGTTTGTTTTAATTCTGTTTACTGCTAATAAAAGGATTTGAGCTACCTCGATTAGAGCGTGATTGATTTGCTCCAAATCTTTTAGGGATGATCACGCTATTCGGGAGTATTAGATCGATGAATTCTAAAGTGAGATGTTTGTGCTGTTGGATTCTCTTTATGATCTAATGGGTTTTGTGAATCTCGGTTTATCTGGCTGGCGAGTTCTCTTGGTTGTGTCGAGTTTAATATTTAGATTTTAGATGCGTTCTGACCTGTAAGGATGTTGCCATCACAGTTGCTGAAGAATGATTGTGTTTGGCAGTAACTCACTCAAATTTATTGAGAAAAGAACTTCCGTGTTTCTTGTTGTCACATATATGAAGCGATCATGAATCAGTTTTGCTAGGTGTCTTCAGGGAATGGGAGAGTGTTATTGTTATCGCTCGTGAAAGCTAGATATGAACATTATTATGTTGGTCTATTTTAATGGGTTCAATTTTTCTTTTGTTTTTTTCTTGCTTGATTTATTTTATTTATTTATTTATTTTGTCGTCATTTCTACAATTACGAGATTCTAATAAGCAAAAATTTTCATCTTCTAGCAGCTAAGAGCGATGAAAATTGCTCTGTTCAGCTTATAGATGGAGATGGTGGATTCAATGTCGATGGAATTGACAGCTTTATCAAAGATGTGAAATTGGGGGAATGTGGACTTTCATATGCAGTAGTGTCCATTATGGGGCCTCAAAGTAGTGGTAAGTAGTCTGCTTTCAGAAGCTTGTCGTAACAAAACAAAAAATTCAAGTTCATGCTTCCTGCTAATATTTTAATTAATTTTTTTAAGAAGTTGGTGTCCTGCCTCTGTATCTAACTGTGAATTTAAAATTTATTATTCAACCATTTTATCTATTTTCATTGCATTTTGATATTTGAACTCAAAGTACAGTTTCAGATAGATATACTTCCTACTGGTTTATGGTCTCTTGAGAAATTCTTATTGTTTTTTGAATATATAATCTGCTTAGGGAAGAGTACGCTGCTAAATAATCTGTTTGGAACCAACTTTAGAGAGATGGATGCTTTTAAAGGGAGGTAAGTTATTATCGTCTCCCAATGTCTTTGGTTTTTGTAGATAAGAAACGACCCTCTTGTTTTTTTTTATTTAGGCTCGGTGGCTGAACAGTGCAAATTGATCTGTCTTTTTATAGGTCTCAAACAACTAAAGGTATATGGTTGGCTAGATGTGCTGGCATTGAGCCTTGTACACTTGTAATGGATTTGGAGGGAACTGATGGAAGAGAACGAGGAGAGGTGCATTTTGGTGCTTTTTTTCGGTTACTAATGCATTTCATTTCCTTGTACTTTCTTATATTTTTGCTTCTTTTTTTTATTTTTATTTTTCCACAACCATGTTTGTCAATATTTTTTGTTCACTATTATCACATGCTTCTTCCTGTTGAGATCATTTTTTTTTTTTTTTTTGTTAATAGTGAAAAAAATGTTATATTCCT
>NW_019268534.1:3654895-3658438 GCF_002738365.1 Cucurbita moschata
TTTTTTTTTTTTTTTTTGTTAATAGTGAAAAAAATGTTATATTCCTCTCCAAATTCGATAAACTCATCAAATATAATTGGCCTGTTTAGTGGGAGGGTTTCTCTGACTTATTGGAGACTTTAGTATCACTTAGATGAAGATTCTGTAATCTGAATTTTGAAAAGCTGTGGGACATATTCTTACAATTTATGTTCAATTCTCTGCTAGACAACATTCAACACCGAGGTGATTCCTACCTGAGTGTATCAGAAATAAGAAGGCTCCTAGAATCGCAAGATTCTTTGTATCCATCTTTTAATAGAAAAGTCAATACCCTAGTCTAGACTGAGTCATAGGGAAGAACTCCAAATTTTGTCTTTTTCCTTGTTGGTTCTGTGTAAATAGCTATGAATATGACAACCAAGGTTCAAAGACACGTTTTTTTTACTTGTTTTGTTCTCGAAAGTTTACAATATTTCTCTTCATTTTTTTACCCAAATTGGTGCTTTCCATGCATGATTCATGATTTCCATATCCAAAGCCTTTTAGGCTTAGGCTTTAGAAAATTGATTATTTTTGTAGACGAAGACAATTGGGTGTATGTTTTGTGTTCTGGGAACTTTGGTAACGGAGAAATAAAGGCACCTTTTAAGATAAGTGGAGATGTGGTATTTTGTTGAAGAGGTATACATATGACTGTTTTTTTATTTATAGATGAGGTTGGTTGACAAAATATTTTGCAACCCTTTTGCCTTCTCTCAGTCTAATTTGAACAATTGTCCACTCCCTTCCCCTTTTTGTTTGTCTTCTTTAGCTGTTTACCCACTCTTTTGTATTTTTCATATTGATCAATGAAACAAAAGTTGTTTAATATAAAATATCAAGTTTCCTGTGAAAACCGAGTGTGAATTTTAGATATTCTTGATTATTATTGATCATTTTCTTCATTTGTATCATAATTAGCTTGATGTATACTTTGGTTGTTTCTTAATGTGGTTTTGCTACGTTCTTTTTTAGGATGACACTGCATTTGAGAAGCAAAGTGCCCTCTTTGCGCTTGCTGTATCAGATATAGTGCTAATAAACATGTGAGTTTTCTTTGGTTTTGTTTTTCCAATATTTGTTTTATCTTGTAACATGTGTTTCCGTATGTTTTTCTTCTAATATTACTTGGTTTTACAATATCTAGCTTAAAAGGTTGTTATAATTTGATTTAGGTGGTGTCATGATATTGGCCGTGAGCAGGCTGCAAACAAGCCTCTCCTCAAAACTGTATTTCAGGTATTCCCTTTAGTCTGGTTGTACTGGGGTCATTATGTATTTTCTATGCTAATAATTTAATCATTTTCCATTTCTATGTATGCAGGTCATGATGAGATTGTTCAGTCCACGTAAAACAACGCTAATGTTTGTCATACGTGATAAAACAAGGGTCTGTTTATATTTTTACTTGTTCAATTGTTACTATATTTCTTGACCAGTTATTGATGAAACCTTATGTTGCAATTTTTTAACTTGTTCAATTGTTACTATATTTCTTGACCAATTTTTTTTTGTATATAGACACCATTGGAAAATTTAGAGCCCGTTCTTAGAGAGGATGTACAGAAGGTAAATTATTGGTGCTTTCTTCTTAATCATTGTGATACCCAGAAAGTGTTTTTTATTTTGTTCTCACTTGCATTCCTCCACCTCTGTTTTGACTGCAGATATGGGACTCTGTTCCTAAGCCACACGCCCACAAGGATACTCCACTAAGCGAATTTTTTAATGTGAATCCTCATTTTCTTTATGACAAATGGATTTCTATAGGGAAGTTGAATTCTATGATGATCCCTATATTGATTTCTTTTGAATTATCAGGTTGAAGTTACTGCTTTGTCTAGTTATGAAGAAAAGGAAGAGCAATTCAAGGAGCAGGTATGGATTTTGTGAAATTGTGTACTTTCAGTACCATATAAAAATTAATCTTATTTCATTCCCCCTTCAACCTCAAAAATAGAAACTGAGAAAATTTTGAAATATTATCTACAAAGAACTTCCTGATAAATTACTGGAGTTGTGGACGTTCTATTTTATGGTGGCTGAATAGGCTTTTTTTACTATCTTTATTTTGGCTTTCCTCAGTTTTTGGTATTATGCACATGTTATGGTTGTTAGGAGGAATTATGTTTGCGAATTTCAACATTTTCTCCTTTCTTTTACATAGTTCTGATAGTATTGATTTTTTTTTTCTTCTACTCCTGTATCGGAATGTTATGTGATGGTCAGAGCATAGTATTTTCCTAAATAAACGTTCTTGACATATTTTATGCATAATTATGTTGGAATTCAGGTGGCAAATTTGAGACAGAGATTCTTCCATTCTATTGCCCCAGGAGGGCTTGCTGGAGATCGCAGGGGAGTGGTTCCTGCTTCAGGTTTCTCTTTTAGTGCACAGCAAATCTGGAAAGTTATCAAGGAGAACAGGGATCTTGACCTTCCAGCCCATAAGGTACAACAGTGACCAAATTCATATTCAGACTATATAGCTAAATGTCCCAACTTTGATCGATGGCATGTTTACAGGTTATGGTGGCTACTGTTCGTTGTGAAGAAATTGCCAATGAGAAGTTTACCTGGTTTGCGTCAAATCAGGTATTATCTACAGGCGTTTAATTTTATCCTTGTCTTTTGTTATCCACTTCCTAATATATCCTACTGTAAAAACTTACCGTATAATTTATTTGTTTATTCTATAAGGACTGGTTGAGTTTGGAAGAAGAAGTACAATCCGGCCCAGTTCAAGGTTTTGGAAAGAAGCTAAGTTCGATCATTGACACTTGTTTATCAGAGTAAGTAGTGCCTGTGTATCACGTTTTGATAGTTATCCAGGATGCATTCAAGTGAACACTAGTAATCTTATACATTTATTTTCTGTTTACGTTAGCATTGAATGATCGGAGTTAAGTTGGGTAAGGTCATGTAAACAGAAGGTTTCCATTGTATTGTACGTCATTTTTTTATCCTCATCAAGTATTTTTCTTTATTCCTTATCCAGTTCATAAGATAATTGTATTTCTGATGGAGTAGGGTTATCACTAGGGACTACTCCGTGTATGATTGTTAGTTCCGTAGTGGTGTTACTTTTTTAAATGATGATTTCATTATGGCCTTTGAAGTGAACTCAAATATAACTTAACAGTGATAAATTCTTATGAAGTCCTAACAAGTGCCTCACTTTGGGCTTTTTTTTTTGTTGTTGTAATTATTCATTAGATCTTAATTTGGTAGATTAGAGTCTGTTCTTGGTTTAGTTCCTTTGAGGGTCGTATTTTTGTATGCATGTTTTCTTCTTTGATTGACTGGGTTGGGGGTCTCTTTTGTATCTTTCTTATCTATACCAATGAAGGTTGGTTTTCAACCAAAAAAACAAGACGCCGTGATGATAAAAATCAAATTCTTCATTTCCACTTGTTGGTTTTTTTGAATATTAGTTAATATGCATCTTAATTGCTTATAGTTGCATTATCTTGATTTTTTTTTTCAACATCGGAAGAGAGAGAGAGAGAGAGAGAAGGGGGG
>NW_019268534.1:3659096-3704456 GCF_002738365.1 Cucurbita moschata
GGGGGGGGGGGGGGGGGGGGATGAACAATAGCAACTTTAGCCATGGTCTGGGTTTGAAAATGTGAAGGATCTTTTCTGCAACTTAGGAAAGACGTTGATGTGTCTATAACATGATTGATTTTTTTGTTACCTATTGAACATTGCTATGCTAGTGTATTCATCATAAGCTTTTTGTACTTCGATGATTTAGGTATGATGCAGAAGCCACATTTTTTGACGAGGGTGTGAGATCTGCCAAGAGAGTACAACTTGAAGAAAAATTGTTGCAAGTAATATTTCCAAGTATTTCTTTTAAAATCTGAAAGCGGCTGCATAATACTTTGTTTTTTTTTTTTTTTTCTTGAAAGTATAATTTCTATTCAAAATAAATTCCTTTGGATTTATTATCTTGATAATCATTTATTTGTGACATGTTTTTCCTCATTGACTAGCTTGTTCAACCAGCTTTCCAATCTCTGTTGGGACACATAAGGTCTGGGACATTTGATAATTTCAAGGAGGCTTTTGACAAAGCTTTGAATGAAGGGGAAGGGTTTTCTTCGGCTGCCTCTAATTGTTCTCAAACCTATATGGCTATTTTTGATACTGAATGTGCTGGTAGGTTGAATTAATAAGACCCTGCATCTAATTTGGCTGTTTCCTTTCTGTTCCTTTCATATGTGGAGGACAGTTAAATAGGCAACTGCTCCTGATTTCTTATGGTAGAAAATGTTTTCTGTTTATGGAAATATTTCCATTCTTTCTCTGGGATTAGAATGAGTTTTGTTTGTTATTCGGTAATCTTTTCTGACTTGTTATAACTGCAGGTGCTATCATTGAGCAAGCAAACTGGGACACTTCTAGAATAAGGGATAAACTTCGACGTGATATTGATGCCCATGTTGCGACTATTCGTGCCGATAAATTATCTGAACTTTCTGCACATTTAGAGGTGAAGTCATGTTTTATGGCTTGAATACTGGACTTCTAATCTAGTTCATTTTGGAAGGCATTCATTGAGTGCTAATTTTTCTCCTAGACTTCCTCGTGGTTTTCTGAAACTCTTGTACCATCTGGGTGAATACCATATAATGTCCTTCTGAGCATTACTGAAGATGATAATAATGATTGCAGAAAAAACTGAAGGAAGCATTGTCAGGACCCGTAGAAGCTTTGCTTGATGGAGCTAATAACGAGACATGGCCAGCCATAAGAAAACTTCTTCAACGAGAGACTGAGTCTGCCATCTCTGAGCTGTCTAAAGGATTGGTGGGTTATGATATGGATGAAAAAACCAAGGAAAAAATGGTCACCAGTCTTGAGAATTATGCTAAGGGTGTAGTTGAATCAAAAACAAGGGAAGAAGCTGGAAGAGTCCTGATCCGTATGAAGGATAGGTATCAACTTTTCATGGATGCATCTGATTTGCCCCTTCTTCTTTGGTGCCATCCAATATCCATTGGTATTGATATTGTTTAATATTGTGAACAGGTTTTCCACATTGTTTAGCCATGATGCGGATTCAATGCCACGTGTTTGGACTGGGAAAGAAGATATCCGGGCAATCACCAAAACCGCTCGTTCTGCTGTATGACACCATATATTATTAGTATTTGATTCCTTTTTTCCTATTATTTATAAATTTGTATATTTATGTTTTATATTTAAATTATATATTTGTGCTGTAGTCCCTGAAGCTACTCTCTGTTATGGCTGCTTTACGATTGGATGAAGATGATTCCGGTGAGATAGACAATACTCTGTCGTCTGCCTTGTTGAATGTCTCAAACAGTAGCAATACAAAAGATAGGAGCATTGTGGCAACTGACCCTCTTGCCTCAAGCTCATGGGAAAAGGTTGGTATTTTAGAGTCCTGCTTTCCCCCCCTTGTCTGCATCTCTTGAAATTTATAGTTGCATAGAGGATACGAGCAAAAATGATTCTGTCTCTTTGGGAGGACAGTGGAATTTACCAAAGAACTATCGAGCTTTAGTAAGTTCTCTACTAGGAGTCACTTGTCTTGGTCTCAGAATCATCGTTTGAACGGTGTTTCTCTCTCCCGTGTTTAGACAAGTCTTTGTATTGTCCCCATTACTGGTTTTTACATCGCTTGCTCGTTACAGGTTTCACCAACACAGACATTGATTAGTCCTGTTCAGTGTAAATCTATATGGAGGCAATTCAAGGTGGAGACAGAATACACTGTCTCTCAGGCCATTGCTGCCCAGGTAATACTGAAACTTCTTAAGTATTAACTTGAAAAAAATGAATTTATAACAAATTAGATGTTTTATTTAAGTTGTTTTTCTTGGATATGATCAGATTAGAACTTTGCAATGAACATCTGGTTTATTGTTTATTTATTTTTCTATTTGGCTTTTTGGTCACTGAGGCAAAAGGATGTGAGGGTTTTTGTTCACATCAATGGTTACTTTAAGTAATTTGTTTTTTAGAAGGGAAACAAATTTCATTGATGAAATAACAGGAGCTTTTATGCTCCCAACACGAAAAGGTGAATTACAGAAAAGATCTTCGATTAGAAGTCAAAGAAGATGTATAGTACAAAATAAAATAAAACATGTTTACACCCATATATAGCATAAAATCCAGAAAGCTATCGAAGGTCGAGAAAACATCCCTGAAAATCCTTGCATTTCTTTCACACCAGAGGTTCCAGAAGAATATCCTTGCATTTAGTTGGTCAGTTAGGACATGTTAGTTTTATTTGGTTGAGAAGGATATAAATCCTTGGTCATCTTATTTTGCGGCATTATTGAATATTAAAGAACCTTACTTCTTGGACCACACTTGTTTTACACGCTGGTGACCTTACGTCAAGGAGGATGTTGCTATTGCTCCCTCGTAAAATTGAAAATTGTCAGACGGGTTTAAAATATCTATTTAGTGGTCAGACGGATTCCTTGAGCCTTGGGGGGTTCATTTAAATAATTGTGTAGATCAAATGTGGGTTTGGATAAAGATCTTACTGCAATAATTGCAAAGACAAGATATCATATTTGATCGATTTCCCAAATTTTAAAGGCATTTTCAGAATCCAGTCCGCCGATGAATTTGGAGTTTGGCCGGTGATATTTAGTATAATACTTCACTAATTTATTTTGAGTCAAGAGGTTGATGAGTCATGGACTCATTGTGATGGATAAGCCTAATTAAACAGCCTGTTCCATGTTTCTTATAAAGAAAAAGGAAATCTGATTACCACTTCAATAATTTCACACTTGATACTCAGTTCTCTTGGAACATATATACATATTTTTATGCGTCTATCTCAAACGTTATTATATTTTGCAGGAAGCCAGCAAACGTAACAACAACTGGTTGCCCCCGCCATGGGCAATTGCTGCAATGGTGATTCTCGGGTTTAATGAATTTATGACCCTTTTGAGGTTTGTGGTGATATTTTCTGCATTATAAAATGCTTGATCTTCCCCTGGTTTCTCTAAGCTCATGTTTACTCCCATTATTTGACAGAAATCCATTATATTTGGGAGTTATATTTGTTCTGTATTTACTCGCCAAAGCCCTGTGGGTGCAGCTAGATGTTTCTGGTCAATTTAGCAATGGTCTTGTAAGTATCAAATCTAACTTATGTTGTGTAGGACCTTATTTTTCAGCACCATTGGTGCCTGTTTTCACTGCTTGGAATTATTTGTGGTGTTGCCTTCAAATGCATTTTCGATTCACTTGGTCTGTTCTTCTATATCATTATGTTTCTTCAATTGTTTTTCTGTTAAGAAAGAATTAGTTCAATTGGCAATCCGTATTAGGGGAGGGACAAAATGTTCTTAAGATGAACCAAAAAAAACCCCTCATTTATGCAAGGAATCTGACGTCTGATCTTATTTGCCACCAGCTTCCAGGACTTCTTTCTTTGTCTTCCACATTTGTGCCTACCGTCATGAATCTTCTTAAAAAATTAGCAGAAGAAGGACAGCAGAGGCCTACCACTTCTGATCCTCAGAGCAACCCCGCTATTACATCAAAAAGGATTCGGAACAGCTCTAGCAACGATATGACATCGACTGCATCATCAGCAGTGACTGAGACAGAGGCCGGTGCCGAGTACACCAGTGGCTCAAAAGAAGATTAGGTTGAAGGAGTTGGTTATGGATTAATTTCTCCTTTTTTCTTTTCTGAAGATCCTGGGTTTCTTCCATCCACCTGTTGTCTTCACCAAATATATGATGATTAATGTTTGTTAACTATTGGAAGAATGTAAGAGCAAAGGGCTGAAGTTCAGGCTTTAATTTTTTTGCTGAGGGCCTCAAGCAGTGGCCTGGGGTGGTTGTTTGATAATGGGAAACCCCTTATAAGGGGATTCCATATATCAGTATAGGTGTTCGTTCATTCTCTGATCCCTTTTGGGTTTGAGTAGACTAAGAATGCTTCTCTTTTTCCTATATTATTGTTTGATCATCTGCTCTTTTTGCCTTTTATTTTGTCTTATAAGAGTTGTGACATTGATTGTGAGTATGTCTTTTCTCTTTAATTTTATAGCCTTGACCCTTCCTATATTCAGTTAATTGTAGTTTTTCCATTCCTATGTTTGTTCGTCTTGGTATTATAGTTCTCCCCGCTCCTTAGTTATGTGGTGAAAGTCTCATGTACAATTCTCGTAGTTAAAATTAACTCCTAAAAAGTCGCATTTTGGGATTTACCTACTTGAAATCAGCATGGCTGGTGGTATGAATGATTCTACTATAGTATCGTTGCATTATAGGTAATTAAACAATGAAAAAACTCAATAAAGATGACGTGTTGTGTGTAAATTAAAATGAGATGACATAACATAATGTCGTGGACATTTATCGAATCCACATGGGTGGCTTTTGTAATTTGTTATATAAATATTTAAAATCATTTTATAAATATTTAAAATTTTTGTAAGATTGATGATATCGGTTGATATGATAACTAGTATCTTATCCATTGAACTTAAAACGTTAGACATAGTATCGTATCCATTGAACTTAAAACGTCATTGAACTTAAAATGTTAAAACGAGAAAAATTCATAGAGGTATAATCAACTTTGTTAGTTACCCAATAACCAAGATTAATGCTTAATGTAGAAATCAAAATGTGGATTGAAAGTCAAGCATTCAAAAAAGGTTATTTATAAAAATGTTGAAAGGTGGATGAGTCCGAATATAGAAAGAAAACAAATTCCTTACCAAACACGTAGCGTTCCCACTGCCATGGATTTTGTGTGGATATGGCTATGGGCACCATTAAATATTAATTGGAGAGAGAGACATTAGCCTGGTGATCTCAATTTCTGAGCTTTTATGACCACCTTGTCGATGGCCACCATTAATTAAGGAGGCATGGAAGAAGCATGGATGTAATGAATTCTTTTCTTTAATTAGAATTCTAAAGATAGAGAAAGCCTGTGGGAGGAGGAGACTCTCCCACTTGTTCAAATCTTTAATCCCAACCCAAATGATTAACCCTCCATTTACATCTCAACCACGTTGGCCTCGCTCTCGGTCACATCTCACTTTTGTGGCAATGGAATAGCGATTGTACGACATTTGTTCTAACTCAGCGAACAAATCAACCATGAAAAATTCAGATTTTGGAGATAACGTCAGCGTATGCTTGAGCCTTAAGTCACATTTTAGATAATTGTTCTAGAAAATGTGAGCTAAAAAATATTTTAAAAACAATTTGAAAGAAAACAATATTATAAGCTAAAAGCTATTAGACAACGACTTTAATAGCATATAACCCAAGTAAGAAGAAGTAACAACTAGTCATATTTTCTATAGTACATTTTAAGGCATTTAAGTCTTGTTGAGTGTAGACATGATTTTGGTGAACGGTCATACACCCCCGTATTAAGACAACATGAAATAATAAAGACCTATCTAAGATGAAAGCATGTAAAAGGGGTTTGGAACGGGCATGCAGCCATGGACAACACATCCTGGATAAGCATAACTAGGACATTCGACAAGCGGCCATAGACAACACACCTTAAACAAGCATGATCGTGACATTAGGCAACACTAAACCAATAGGCTATGAACCTCATTGAACGTTTTCTTGAATGGGGAAGCTCCTAGAAGAGTTATCTTCTTCATCCATACTCTTCGTTGCGCGAAAAAACTGCGAACTCCCAACTTGTGATATATTTCATCAGAGCGCAAACCCTTCTTAGCTATGGATTCTGGGTTCTGTAAGAGAGACATTGTAGAAAATGTTCCTTGGAACTTTTCATCCTTTGACTTCTACATCTACATGGTCAATTTTAAAAATCCATACAAAAAAAAGAAGAAAAAGAGTAGACCCCAGTTATACGTTGCACCAAAGATTTTCAACACAAAAGGTAAGTCACTAGAGTGCTAGAGCATAGGCTCCCATCTGTTCTTAAAGTACAAAGCAAAATATGTAAAAATTGACATAGCAGAAAGCAAACAAACAGAGAAAAAGAAAAGTATGGTGCTGTATTTAATGTCCAAAACCTTGACATAGGTTAGTAAATTAAATGCTGTGAAAGCAAACAAACAAACAAGCATGTAGAAGTCAACTTGAGTGTGAATATCACCACCAATAAAATTTCTATCATTGCCAACTCTCCAACATTGTATTTGAATAATATTCTAAAAAACAAAGTAAATAAATTAACACCAATATGGTTGGTTGTAATGAATTCCTCTGTTCTACCTGATTATAATAAATTAGTCTGCCTCTGTCACATAAATTGTGACTATAAATGTTCCCCCTATAAAACGAAACAATGACAGTTCTACAAGGGCATCTTCTAGTACAAAGAAATAAATCGGATTTTCCTTTTCCTATCAATCCACTCACCCAGGATGAAATATTGCTATAAAATATGAACAAACCCCAAGAGGATGATGCTTTTCTGATGTAAAATTTTAAGCCAAAGGCCACATCCCATTTCATTTTGAGAAATTTGCCACCAAAAGCATGGCTTCCATTTGCATAAATGTTTCCTTAGATGCTCATTAATGACTGATGCAGAAGATATAGTTGAATACCGATCAGAATTGCTTTGTTGCCTATACTGAGTCCATTAAATATGGTCCATAATAACCAGGTCTTCTCAGATTTTGGCTTCCAAACAACGCTTATTTATTTTCAGAAAGGGGCAATTATTGCAATTGCAATTGCAATTGCTTTGCGTGGAAGGTGGGAGATGACATTTTTCACCAGTTGGGTGAAACTTATTTAATGGGATTCATCCACTTTTCTCTTAACCACATCGAATTGACTTAACAGTCATTTCAAGAAAGTTCAAAGGGGAAAGATTCAAATTAAGGTACCCTACCGAGAATTTAATTTCCAAAAATGCTCACCAAATATAGTAGGACCCGGTAATTGTCATTGAGATTAGTCAAAATGCATACAAACTAGGCCAAACGCTCACAAGTAAAATATCAAAACATTATACAAAATTGTGGAAGACTAAGATCAAACAGTCAGAGTTCACAGATGGCACAGTGGCTTCTCATGAGCGGTGCAGATGAGATTTAAATGAGACAAGCCAGGTCTGTTTGTCAAAATAAATGTAGCTGACAAGTAGAAGAAAAGGATTTTTTTCTTTCTTTTTTTTAGTTCAGATGAAAATGGGCTATGGACAGTAGATTTGTTTTAATATTTAACGAGCTTTTAAGAAATAATTTCCAGATTCCACAGTGATATTCTTCAAAAGATTTTTTAAAAACAGAAGAATTATCATTCAACGTGTTTGAGACAACTTTATAACAGCACATATACCCACGTCCCATACCCGAACTTAAAACTATTTGAGACAATTAAAAAAACAAAAAAAAAACATTTCATGTATGGCAGAGATCCTATTTGACAAATGGTCATTCGGTTAAAAGCTTACATGGCTCTTCACATTGTATTGGTGGTGCAAGGTGTTCAAAACATAAGACAAAGGGGGACACTTGTGTTGGATGTTGGAGGGTTGAAAATTTGTGTTGGATGTTAGATGGTTGATCATTAAGACACTTAAATGTAAAACTGTTCATTACGATGGTTCTATGAATGGTCCTAAGAGCTTAAGGTTTTCTGCCTGATGACACCCAAAGTTCAACAGGACGGAAATCAATATCGACATCATTTATCAACTACACTATCCTCTTCTTTTTTTTTCCCAACAAGTAACTAGACCTTTCATTTAAGTAATGAAAAGAAATAGAAGTTCAAAAGAACAAGATCCAAAGAAGGAAATAAGAAACAGATAGAAAAGAAATGAACGACTTAGTACTATAAAAGAATCCCAATTAATACAAATATCCTGAAAAGCACAATCAATAAACAATTCAGACAGAGATGACCATTGAAAGACTACACTATTCTTATATAATGTTACCTACTGTCGAACAAACGTTCAGTATTGAATGATAGTACAAAACGAATCCAAATTGAGTTCTAACTTCCCTATGTTCCCTTACCTATAATAGAGCAGACACTCGAGAAAGAATCAGACCATTTATTCCTACATTGACAGTTTTCTACAAAGAGCTGGGTGTATTTATTAGCATTTCAATGCGTCCTTATGCTTTCCCAAGAACATTGAAGAATGGTCCATGGAAAGTGCTTTTCAATGATATCACTATTTATTTCTTAAGAAAATTACTTCCCTCACTCTATGCATTCCACTCTCAGGAGGTAAGTATTATACAAAAGATAATATGTGATATCATGTGTTGTACATAGAGATGTTCTTTCCCCCACCCCACACATATGTCCCATATTCGAGTATGTGTATGAGTATGTGTATGAGTATGTGCATGTATGTATATGTAGATATATATATATATATCTACATATACATACATGCACATACTCATACACATACTCATACACATAAGGAAAAGAGATAAAACTTAAAAAAGCTTCAATCAAGTAAAATAATACCTAAGAAATACTTATAAAAAGACCTTCGTCACCAATGCTATATTTCTGGATAATTATCTCAATGCATATGAAATATAATGTTAAGAAAAACTTTAAAATGAGATTTCTTGAAAACTAGCCATTTAAATGAAGCTTTTTCAAAATGAAGGCATTGCATGTAATTGAGATTTAAAAAGAAAAACAAATGGAGAATAATTCTTTGGAGAGAATACGATCCTCGTGAAAATTACCTAAAAAATTTGTTGAGATAGAAAATTAAATAGGAGGCAGGAAAACCAACTAGAAGAGTCTAGAATTTCAGTCCCATAACAAATGCAACTTACATTACACTGTATCCTTTCTCCCAAGAACGAAAAAGATCAAAAAAAGAGAAAGAAAAGTCTAGAATTTCAGTACCACTACACCAAAACATTCGTGAGAGAGAGAGAGATTCTTGGGGAAATAAGAAGAGT
The DNA here is from genome assembly GCF_002738365.1 of Cucurbita moschata. Classification (NCBI taxonomy): domain Eukaryota; kingdom Viridiplantae; phylum Streptophyta; class Magnoliopsida; order Cucurbitales; family Cucurbitaceae; genus Cucurbita; species Cucurbita moschata. The sequence goes on from NW_019268534.1 coordinate 3,668,446, forward strand.
TAAAAAGGAAATTCAACTAACAACCTGAACTTTCACTTTGTCAGGTATTACTCGTGAAATTAACTTTCTCAATTAATCGAACTTTCAACACCGATAATCCAAGTGAAAATCATTTAACTTGGAAAAAAAGACAGTTGAATGCCTCTCTTTTCGAAAAAAAAGTTTAGAAGAAGCTAAGCTTCCCTTACCAGCGACAAATTAGACAAAATTTCCATCACACAAAATTGAAAATTAAGAAATATGTTGAATACAAAATAAAAACTGAGACCCAAGGCCAGAACTTTCTGACTTTTATTATTATAAAAAAAAAAAAAAAAAAAAACACTATCTGACTTTCAACAACAAATTAACAAAATAACACTTTGGACAGTTTTTTTTTTCTTTTAAAATAAAAATCTTATATAATAAATGAACAAAATTAAGCATGAAGGAATCATAAACTTCTAGTCCCATCCTCTCCCTATAATTTCTCCCAACAATCTCTATTACGCCTCTACCTTCCCTGATACGAATTCATAAATACCAATAGTCATAAATAGCACCTTTGGTTGGATAGTCGTGTGGAAACTGGGGAACCCTATCGTTTCTTTCCTTTTTTCTTTTTCTTTTCAACAATCTTTTATAGAACAGTTGGTAAGTCGGACCTCCACAATGGTATGATATTGTCCACTTTGAGAATAACCTCTCATGGCTTTTTTGATTTATCAAGAAGGCCTCATGCAAATGGACATGTATTCCTTACTTATAAACCAGGATCATCTTCTAAACTAGCCAATGTAGGACTCCCTCCCAACAATCCTCCCCTGGAACAAAGTACACCTGAGGTTCTATGTAGCCCTCGAACAGACTCCCCTTAATCGAGGCTCGACTCCTTCCTCTGGAGCCTTCGAACAAAGTACACCCTTTGTTCTACACATGAGCCACTTTTGACTACACCTTTGAGGCTAGCAATTTCTTTGTTCGACACTTGAGGATTCTATTGACATGACTAAATTAAGGGCATAGCTCTGATACCATATTAGGAATCACGGACCTCTACAATGGTATGATATTGTTCACTTTGAGCATAAGCTCTCATGGTCTTGCTTTTGGTTCCTCCAGAAGGCCTCATGTACATGGACATGTATTCCTTACTTATAAACTCGTGATCATCTTCTAAATTAGCTCCCTCAAACCGTCAGTTTTGTCCTCTCATTGTTCAAAAACGTTAATACAATCAAGTCATTTCCTTCTAAAGATATCAAGAACTAGACATGAACTTGAGCGGACAAAAAACTTCCAAATAAAGATTTGGACTAGTTCAATCTGTTGTTTTCTCTTGTTATTATTGTCAAAAGGCTATTCGTTCTTCAACAAACGAAATTTGGTACCATAAATTGATATAACCAACACTTCACTTTTCAAATCCCAATCTCCTATCTTCAACTTAGCCTTTTCTACCTCAAAACTAGTCCCCCTACGGCTATAATTCTGAAGATTATAAAATATCATAGTGGCTTTCCCTTTTCACCCATCAGTTTTTTACAAATCACTCAAACTAGACCATATCAACTGGTAGCTACCGAAGCAATAAATATACGTACCCATACAGTTTAAAGGGGAGATTGGTGAATGAGCTGTCTTCAAGTATTCATGAAAGGCCATGATCAAATCACAGAAGAAATCATCCAACGATCCACGAGCAGCCATCCAAAACCCCAACTGCAACATTGAATCCATCATTAAATATGCATATATACAGTAGCTACATGATAATTTTTTTCCCTCTTTCATTTTCTTTTTCATTGCCAGATGGATGTGTAATAAATCTGAGACCCCCACACATAATTTTCTTGGAGTTTGTTTTCTGCGTATAAATCTGAAACCCACACACAAACCAAGGCCAACCAGGAGAAGCCACATACAGGTTTGGAAGAAGCAGCATCCTTTGCTACTGCTACTGTCTTTTGCCTTGTCTGCAACTCAATGGCGTTGGTTGGGACAGTCAAGCTCTTTCTCTTCCTTGTTCTCCTCTGCCTCTTACACCTTCTCTCTTCTTGTCAAGGTTGGTTTTTCTGATATCTTCCATTACAAAGTAGCTACTACAACAAATCCCTGTTTCAATTCATTTCTGATCAAAGTTCGCTTAAAAAATCTTCAAAACAGAGCGACACCTATTGTAGTTTGGGTTCACATTCTAGGATTAGAGAGAAAGAGTCACTGGCTTTTCTCATCTACTTTGCCCTACAATATCCATACACAAAACAAAAACAGAGTTTTGAGCTCTTCTCTTAATCGAAATCACCTCTTCTTCGCATTGCTAACATGCAAAAAAAACTGTGCAAGTGCAGGTAGGGAAAATTGGGTGAAATCGCAATACCCGTTCATCAAGCGCGCAAGCTCGTTCTATCGGGACGGCCATGAGAGAGAGAAAGGATACGATTACATAATAGTCGGAGGTGGCACCGCCGGCTGTCCATTGGCGGCGACATTATCACAGAACTTCAGCGTGCTGCTACTGGAAAGAGGCGGCGTTCCTTTCACGAATGCAAATGTGTCTTTACTTCGAAATTTCCACATTGGCCTCGCCGACACTTCTCCGACCTCGGCTTCTCAGGCCTTCGCTTCGACGGACGGAGTTATCAACGCGAGAGCTAGGGTTTTAGGCGGCGGTTCCGCCATTAATGCCGGCTTCTACACCAGAGCAAGTTCAAGGTTCTTCATTTCCCACCATCTTTTAAATTCTTTTTCTTTTCTTTTAAATATCCATTTTTTATCCTTCAAATTATATTATTAATTAAAATTTCTTCCCATTTCTACTTTCAAAATTTATTTGAAAAATATTAATTAAAATATTGATAGAAATGTAATCCATCAATTTTAATATTTATTTCGAATATTAAATCGATACTTTATTTACTGTCTTAATTTTAATTTTAATAATGATAGAAATGTAAATATTAAATTTTAATTTTTTAAAAAGGTAATTATTGTTTTATCTATTTTTTATTTAATCATGATATTTTAAGTTGTTATCAATTTATTTTTCCCTATTAAAAATGGTTAATTTCATTATTTAAAAAATAATAATTTTCAATTTAAAATATTTTCATTAACCTTTATTTTGTTTTTTTTTTTCATTTTATGAGAATTGACTTAATAAAATGCTTAAAAATTACGAGCATATTTAAATATAAATTATTTTTACAATTTAACAATATTTTTATTAAAATTATAAAATTATTTGTCTCAATAATTATAATTAGTGGGGATTTGCAGATTTATAAAGAAAGTCGGGTGGGATGAGAAGTTGGTGAATGAATCGTATTCATGGGTGGAGAAGCGGATCGTTCACCGGCCAAAGCTCACCGATTGGCAGAAGACTTTCACCGACAGTCTATTGGACGTCGGAATCTCGCCCTTCAACGGCTTCACCTACGATCATCTCTACGGCACCAAAGTCGGAGGGACCATTTTCGACCGCTTCGGCCGCCGTCACACCACCGCCGAGCTCTTACCTTCAGGGAATCCTGATAACTTAACGGTTCTGGTTCACGCCACTGTTCAACGACTCATCTTTGACACCGCTCACGGTTTGTTTGCTTCATTCTCTTACATTCAGCGTTTTCATTGATCATGATTTTGTTTTTGCCTGTTAGTTTCCTAAAGCATGGGATTCTGCGGATTTGTATTCGTTACTTTGCCTAATTGATTGAGAAATTATGGTGAAATTTTTTACATTGCATACTATCGGCATGGATATTTAGTCTTGAAAGGGTTGCTTGTATTTAGCTCCTGAACTAGCGATATTAGGTTGTTATCACTAACTTGTCAGTCAGAATAAGTCCCTGGTAGTTGATCATTCTAGTAGGTTATGTAGTTTTTGGAGAACAGTTTACGATGATTTGAAATCGTGAATTATGAATCTTCTTCCATTTTTGGATGAAATAAAATGAAGTAGGAGAATAGCCCAAAATGAGCCGGCGGCATAATCTTTAAATAATACAATCACTTAAAAATGTGAACTAATGGAGATATTATAAACGTTTTAAAGTGCAATGACTATAAATTGACACAAATTTGAAAGTTCAACCCCAATTGGGAACATTTTAATCAGATAAATACAATTCTGAATGTTCAGGTAAGAAACCGAAGGCGATTGGAGTCGTATTCAAGGATGAAACTGGTAATCAGCATAAAGTTTTTCTATCAAGCAGGCGGCAGAGTGAAGTTATATTATCCAGTGGGGCAATTGCGACTCCACAAATGCTGTTGCTCAGTGGAATTGGTCCCAGGGATGATCTTGAAAAGTGGAACATCTCCATGGTGCTACACAATGAGTTTGTTGGAAAAGACATGGCTGATAACCCATTGAACTCCATTTTTGTTCCAAGCAACAGACCAGTTCAGCAGTCACTTATACAAGCAGTTGGAATCACAAAGCGGGGCGTTTATATTGAATCTAGCAGTGGCTTTGGACAGTCGGGGGAAAGTATTCATTGCCACCATGGTTTGCTGTCAGCTGAGGTAAATTAAACATCTCCCTTTTACTTTTAAAAGATAAATAACGTGGAGAGAACTGAAGAACTGTCTTTATATTTTATTGCTACCAATCTTTTAACTGAGTTTATGATTTTGCCTCTTCAAATGAAGGCTTTTGAGTTGAACAAAGTTATCTTTGCACGTGAGCAAAGTAGAACCAAAGTATGTAAAAAAGATGTTGATTCTGTATGATACTTAATTTTGTGGGTGTTACCAGATTGGGCAGCTATCCACCATTCCCCCAAAACAAAGAACGCCTGAAGCCATTCAAAATTACATCAAAAGTAAACGAGACCTACCCCATGAGGCATTTAAAGGAGGTTTCATTCTAGAAAAAGTAGCAAATCCCTTCTCGAAAGGACACTTGAGCTTGATCAACACTAACATTGACGACAATCCTGCCGTGACCTTCAACTACTTTCATCATCCATATGATCTTCACCGCTGCGTTGAAGGGGTTCGAATGCTTACAAAGATTGCGGATTCTGAATACTTCACGAACTTCACACAGTGTGATAAGGAAACATTAGACAAGCTGCTTAACATTAGTGTAAAGGCCAACATCAACCTCATACCCAAGCATACCAATGACACCAAGTCCTTGGAGCAGTTCTGTAAAGACACTGTGATCACAATCTGGCACTACCATGGAGGGTGTCTAGTGGACAAGGTGGTGAGCCATGACCTTAAAGTTCTCGGTGTAACTAGACTGCGTATTATCGATGGTTCAACATTCAGCGAGTCCCCGGGCACCAATCCTCAAGCTACTGTTATGATGATGGGAAGGTATAGTTATCAACATCTATTTGTGGGCTACCACGCTCTTCAAAAGAAGAACGATGAAAAAGAGCAGCTAACTACATCTGGGTACCTTTTTTTTGTGTATGCAGGTACATGGGCCTGAAAATCTTAATGGATAGATTGGGAAAGAGAGCTGGAACATAGGAAGCATAAAGAAGCAGTGTTAGTTGCTAGTGAAAGAGTGATCGATCTGGTGTCTTGATTCTTAAAGAACAGTGGACATACAGATCTCTGGCTTGCCTGGAAATTACAAAAAAATTAATATGATAAGTATTCTTTATATTTAGTCTCTTTCAGCTACTTGGTTCCATTTTGTTTTGTATTATCTTGATAGTTAGCGAAAATGAGGGAGGGAAGAAGAAGAAAGAGACTGGTCTCAACTAGACTTGTTCTTTATGTCTGAGCTAGATTATAGTGATTGTGCATCCATAGTTATGTACGTATCATCATGTATCTTGTGATCTTGATAGATGACAGTGTGAATAACTTTTAAGTGGAAGATCTAACTTGTTTGCTTTTATTCAATGAATTCTTTGTCCATTTCTTTTAATTGTATTGGATTAGTGTTAATTTATCTTCTCTCAGGCCTTGTCTGTGTTACTGCTTATGTCGATTATATTGAAATTAATACTCCAAGAACTGATCTAGAAAAATGGCCACAATTTAAAGGGGCCTCAGAAATGCAATTGCTTTGAACTTCAAGAGTTGGCAATGCAAGATATGGATGAACATAAACTAATGAAATCCAAGCCAAAACTTAGCAGAAAAGCCATGTCAAATTTCTTTGCTGCTGCCACAGGTGCTTTTTCCTTCCAGTTCTCGATGGTTTCAAGTTTGATGAATGCCCATCTGGAAGAAACCAGTTCCTGTCCTTGATCAAACCCGATACCGATAATCCTACATTCATCTCCTTTCCTGAAGGAAACGTGTGTGCGATGTCTTGGTACCGTTTAGTATTTCACCTGAAATTCCTCCCGAGTTTACTATCCATGTAGCTTACAAGTTTGTCTCGGCTGTAACTTCGTGAAACTGGTCTGTTAGATTCTCAAACTCACTGCACACGAGTTTCAGTGCTTGAACAACCTCACCCATAAATGGTCTATGAGACACTTCCGGTTGCACACACATAGAAGCAATTGCTGCTACTCTGGCCAAGCTATCAATGGAGATATCAGACTTAATAGCTGGGTCTGTTATTACATCTAACCCCTCCTTGCTCGTGAGAAGCGGACGAGCCCAAGCAACGAGATTTTCTTGTCCGGGAGGAAGCGACAAGTCTACTGGCTTTCTTCCTGTAAGTAGCTCAAGTAGGACGACACCATAGCTGTAGACATCGCTCTTTACAAGAAGGTGGCCAGTCATTGCATATTCTGGAGCTAGATAACTGGAAACCAGAAGGTAATGTACTGTATTAGATTAATGTTGATGGAGTTGAGAAAGTAAGTGAATTTGAAGGAACTTCAGTTTTTTACCCAAAAGTTCCCATAACATGTGTTGAGATGTGCTTGTTTCCTTCCTCTAGTGCAGTTCTAGCTAATCCAAAATCTGAAACTTTAGGTGTGAAGTCACATTCCAACAAGATGTTGCTAGCTTTGAAGTCTCGATGAATGACTCGAGGATTGGAGTCTTCGTGCAGATAGGCTAGGCCTCGAGCAGCACCGAGGGCAACCTTCAAGCGGGCATCCCAGTCAAGTGGACTGATTAACTTGTCAATGCCTGGAATCATCACAAAACAAGTTGAATATGAATGTCAAACCATGTAAGGTACTCAAGATTTTGCAGAAAGTTGCTCACCATGTAAGTGTGATTCAACACTTCCATTAGGAACCAATTCGTATACCAGGCAACGATTTCGATCTTCGGTACAAATTCCTATCAACTTAACTAGATTTCTATGGTGTAGACGACTCAGCATCTCGACTTCTGCCAAGAATTCCTGAATACCATGTTGATTATGTCTTTTAAGAACCTTCACAGCCACTTCCCTTCCATCATCTAAACGGCCACTGTAAACAATTCCAAAGCCACCTTCTCCTAATATTCTTGCAGAGTCGAAGTTATCAGTGGCATTCTCCATGTCTTTCAGGGTGAAGTGCTTTGCCGCCCCGATATACGTCATAGGATCGTCGTTGAGAGGCAAAGACGAAGAACCCTGTTCACTTCCAGCCGTGCCTGTAGAAATTGCTCGAGTTCTAAACCGAGTTTAGGAATAAAACAAGTGCGGAAACTGTGAAGGGAACACTGGTTTACCTGGGGGTTTTGCAGGTGAGGCTATCAAGTTGTGTGGAACTTGTGCTGGATGATGTGCAGGCACTCTGCATCTCAACAGGCAAACCCAAGCAAGTCCAACACACATGACAAAGGCAGTGAACGATGATATAGTAATCACCACAATCATGTTCCTGCCAAGCCCTTCTTTTCTTCGTCTCGGCACGTCGACTCCCAACGGTTTAATTGCATTTCCTGCATTAGTATTGCTGGTGTTCAAACCATCATTAATGGATGAAGTACCTAAAGGTGCTGACGGAGGAGATGGCGGAAGACCTGCATGAGCTAGAGCTAATCAGAAAAGAAACATTGTTGAGAAGTATGCCTCTCAGATTGTTGAAGAAATTCACAGTGCATAATTGTTTTATACATCTTAGCACAACTGTTCCAACAAGGGACAGTTGATTGCTTCTTTTGAAGTACCAAACAACACTCCAATCCTAGCGCTAGTAAATATTGTCTGTTTTAGCCTGTCACATATTGTCATCAGCTTTACCATTTTTAAAACGTGTCTACTAGGGAGAGGTTTCCACATCCTTATAAAGAATGTTTCGTTCCCTTCTCTGACTGATGTGGGATCTCACAATCCACTCTCCTTGGGGTCCAGCGTTCTCACTGGCACACTGCCCGGTGTCTAGCTCTGATACCATTTATAACAGCCCAAGACCACCACTAACGGATATTGTCCGCTTTGACCCATTATGTATTGTCATCAACTTCACGGTTTTTAAAACGTGTCTGCTAGGGAGTGGTTTCAACACTCTTATAAAGAATGCTTTGTTCCCTTCTTCAATTGATATGAGATTTCACAATCCACCCTCTTTGGGGGCCAGCGTCCTCGCTGGCATACCACTCGTTGTCTGGCTCTGATACCATTTGTACCAGCCCAAGCCCGCCGCTAGCAGATATTGCCCGCTTTGGCCCGTTATGTATCGCCGTCAACCTCACAATTTTTAAAACGCGTATGCTAGGGAGAGGTTTTCACACCCGGTGGGATTTCACATAACTTTCATCATGTAAACAATGCACTACATTCACGTTTCCACATCCACTCCCTGTTGAAACTTTTGAATATTCAAGACCAAAAGATGAAGGATCAAGAGCTAACCTGGATATTTGACATCTAGTACTTGATATCTACCAAACAAAGAAGCTTTGATTGATACCTTTCTCCGCCAAAATTTCTGATATATAAAAAAGGCCGTGTTATGATCGAATCTTGATCTTCTTGGAACCAAGTTGATGAGAACAGTTGTTTTTTCTAACTGCTGACTTGCAGCATCAGCTCCCATAATTCGAACTTGGCTATGGTTCAGACTGATACAATCAGCAATTTCCTCTGCAAGTTCTGAAACCAGAGGGAAAAATGTGTATACTGCAACGTCGAGGCTGATTTTGACTTGAATTGGCCACACGCAACCGCATGGCATCCCGGGAGGCGTATACGTCAATGGCTCTGTACATAATATTGTACAATCTACAAATGTGGAATACAAAACATATGGTTAAGTTTCAGATAATCTGATTTGCAATACTAAGAGTTAAGTATGTGCCTACCCCCATTAGGAGGGGGAGGTGGTAGCATCATAGCTTGTGATGGTGGCATGCTCTTCTTCTTCTTGTAAGAACCCATAGGAGAAGTTGTAGGAGCTGGAATGGGCACTGTCAGAAAGAAAACATCACCATACCATAAATGAGGGCAATAGTGTTCAAGGTTACAACTAAATCTCGGATCTCTTTGTCATACTATAATAGTGGTCGGGTTGAATCGTTGGAGATGGTGCAGGTCCGGGCGACCTCCCTCTTGCTGAAGATGGAGATACAGCAGCAGGGCCTGTAAGTTCAATAGTGAATACGTGAGATCCCACATCAGTTGGGGAGGAGAACGAAACATTCTTTATTAGGGCGTAGAAACCTCTCCCTAGTAGATGAGTTTTAAAAACTTTGAGAGGAAGCCTAAAAGGGAAAGCCCAAAGAGGACAATATTTGCTAGTGGTGAGCTTGGGTTGTTACAAATGATATCAGAGTTACACACTGGGCGATGTGCCAGTGAGGAGACTAAGCCTCGAAAGGGTGTGGACACGAGGCAATGTGCTAGCAAGGACGCTTGGCCCCGAAGGGGGGGATTGGGGGGTTCCACATCAATTGGAGAAGGGAACGAGTACCAGTGAGGACACTGGGCTCCGAAGGGAGGTGGATTGTGAGATCCCATGTTGGTTGGGGAGGGTGTGGAAACCTCTCCCTAGTAGACGCGTTTTAAAAACCTTGAGGGGAAGCCCAGAAGGAAAAGCCCAAAGAAGACAATATCTACTAACGGTGAACTTGGGCTGATACAGAATACTTCTATAAATCTAAATGGATAAGATTCAAAAGACGAACTAATATATCTCGAGATTCTCGACCTTGCAGGCTGCCAGACGGGGGCGATGCATGATAGGAAGGCTGTGGAGGTTTGTTTCTGAACTTCCTTCTTGAATGGTGTAGTTTATGAAAATTGATGAATGGTGAGAATGCATGAGCATGCCCCCATTTCTTAGCAGACATGGTAGGTGGAAGTGCAATGCTAGGAGCTCTACTTGAATCAACCGATTGAATAGCTACATCAGAAGAAAAGTAAACGTTACTGTTCATGTGATCACTGTCAAGATATTCCATTTCAAAGCTCAGAAACAGACACCAAAATGGATCTGAGGAGATGAACCTTTAAATGGTTTGCTAAGAACAGCATTATCCGACTTGCCATGGTGTTTCCTGCCAAAGACATGAGATGTCGGAGTGACAGCATGGTCTGTGACATTATAAGAAACAAAACCACTCAACACAATTAACTCTCATTTAGCTTCAGATTCATGTTTTCCAACACAAAATCTATGCAAGCAAAGATTATATGAAGTAAGTTATGCATATTTTGTGTACAGCCCAAGTCCACCGCGCTTCGGCCTGTTACGTATCGTCGTCAACCTTACGGTTTTAAAATGGGTCTACTAGGAAGAGGTTTCCACACCCTTATAAGGAATACTTCGTTTCCCTCTCTAATCGGCGTGGGATCTCACAATCCACCCCCCTTAGGTGCCCAGCGTCCTCGCTGGCACACCGCCCATGACTGGCTCTAATACCATTTGTAACAGTTCAAGCCACTGTTAGTAAATATTATCCACTTCAGCCCGTATCGCCATCAACCTCACGGTTTCAAAATGCGTCTACTTGGGAGAGGTTTCCACACCCTTATATGAAATGTTTCGTTCCCCTCTCCAATCGATGTAGGATCTCACAATCCACCCCCCTAGGAGGACCAGCGTCTCCGTTGGCACACTGCCCGGTGACTAGCTCTAATACTACTTGTAACAGCCCAAGCTCACCGCTAGTAAATATTGTCCGCTTTGCCTCGTTACGTATCACCGTCAACCTCACAGTTTTAAAACGCATGTATTAAGGAGCAGTTTTCACACCCTTACAAGGAATGTTTTGTTCCCCTCTCCACTCGAACCGACGACATGGGACCTCGTGGCACGAGTTTGTTGGATTTTACCAATCTAGAATGCAAGGTAAAAAACAGCTAGTGATCAGCATCTCAATTGTTCTTCTAGTTCATGAACCATCCAATTGGTGGATACAAAAGGAAACAAACAAACAAACAAACACTCTATGCATGAAGATAATCATATTGTTCTTCCCAGAAAACTGATCAATCAACAGAATCCCATCTCGTTTCAGATCAAACCCACATCCCAATTCAACTCCAGAATCAATATTCATGAAAACTATATGATCACAACAATCATCAACTCAAAAATTACAGAACCAAACCAAACCAAACCAAACCAAACCAAACCCATTACCTGCAGCTTCACAGACAGAGAAAGAACCAACAGCAAAACAAATTTCAAACAGTAGAAACAGTAATCGAAACCCCATCAGAGTCCCAAATTCATAGGAAACTTCCGCAGATTTCATCGGATCCCTCCTCTTCTTCCCCAAAATGAGAGATATCAGAGCGAAGCAGAGAGTGTAGCGATTGTACAGATCAAATGGATACTCAGAGGTTTGAGAACACCAATACGGCATGCCCTGTTCGTCATCGGTTATTGAAGGGCTCCTCGATCGACGCAGTTAATCGATCCGAGCCTGTGAGAGAGAGAGAGAGAGAGAGAAAAAGAGTAATGGAAAGGTTTTTAAAAACGGTTTTGATACTCAAATCTCTCGACTCCTATTCAGCCATAAGTCCAAACGATTCCCTGCGAATAAACTAGATATTGATTTTAAAGTTCAAAAAAGAAGCCGACCCAGTTGGATTTTTTGACCAATCAACAACAATTTGGTGAAGAATTTTTATGTGGGTTGAAAAATCAATGCCTTCTAATTCTTAACAGTGAACATATAAATATTCTAATTGTTTTTTAACTGCGGGATCGAGCTACAATAGATTGACACAATACTAAAGAAAGCTACATGGTATAATAGTCTCGATAGCATTAGTAAGCCCCTCTTCGAGCCTCTACAACATTCTACTCGCCTCAGTCCCCAACCCTCGTCTTATTAATAGATAAAGAGCTTCCAATCTCTTTTTTTTTTTTATAATATTGACTGTTGTCATATAACGAAATAGATTTTGTTTGCATTTTCAATCTATAGCGTACAGACATTCAATCCGCTTCTAAATTAAATTAAGGATCAGGGCTCGTCCTCTCTCTTCGATCGTGTTTAAGCTAAAAAAAACACCCGTTTATTGTCGATTTGAAAAATCTTCCATGGAGCATAAAGGAATGGCGCCATAACGTACCCACGTCATGACCGCCCTCAAGATTTGGTAGTTTATTTGTAACTAAGCCTCCGACACCACCTTCTCTTTCAAATATAATTTATTCATCCGGCTGTCTCCCTCCCCACAACACAACCCATTAACATCTCGACACGTGTACCCTTTTACGTTTCGTCGGTGACCGTAGTTAGTTCCCATATCATTTATTCCACGACCGACGATTTTTAATCTCAATAATTGTACTACGTTCTCCATCAATTTAATTTCATACTCGAATGTTTCTTTTTATTTTTATTTTTATTTTTATTTTTTAGCTGTAAGATTAAATAATCGAATAATTTGTAAATAAAAGATTTTAAAAAATATTTTTAAATGAAAAAATAAAAATTAATTACATTTCATTATGGAGGCGAAGAAAATAATATAATAATATATTATACTATTTTCATCTAAATATTTTTAAAATCACTTAAATAAAAATATTATTCTCTCAAAATTGTAAAAAAAAATTATCAAGTTATTTTTCTTAAATAAATATTGAAATATAAAAATAAAAAAAATAAAAAAAAATTACTTAGGTTGACAAAAGAAAGCGCTGCTACAATTTATTTAATTCAATATTTTTCTTATTCCTTACATTTAAATAAATATTATAATTTTAAAGTAAATTTCTTATTTAGATTTAAATTGATTTATTTATAAATTTTTACAATTCTGATTATTTAAATAATATTAGAATAATATTAATTAATATATATTTTAATTGTAAATTTATTATGAGTGAGTGACTGGTCTGAGTAATTTTGGAAACAATTATGGAGGTTCTTTTATGTTGGTTGAAATAAGAATTGTTCAAAATTGAAAACAATTATTGAACATTAAATAGTGCACTTATTACCTTATATGTAAATTTAATTATTGTTACTTTATTATTTATAATCTGTGGGCCAACCCATAGTAAGTGATGCTCGTGATTGGTGATCATTTATGGTAAAAAAAAATTATGATAACCGAGATTCAACAACCAAAAGAAATATCGAATCAAATCGATTACCAAAATACTTTTTCAGATATTCTTCGTGTCTCGACTATTCAGAAAACATGAGAAGCAGATGAATAATTATTCCATTCAGATAGAAATCGATTTTTTTTTTCATCGGGAATCTTAAAAAATCCATTCGTTTTTTTCTCTGATAGATGGTCAAAATTTCGTATGAGCTCGATCTTGTTAAGAGGTTCGTTGTAAATCAGAAATTGTTGAAGAAGAATGAACAAAATAATTAAATACGATTTAATTTTAAATTAGCAACCGATGGTTAAAAAGTGTAATGACCTAGTGTTTTTACATATAAGTACTGTTAAAATTTTAATGAAACATTTCTTACCGTAACTAAATTAACACATAATCAAACTCCCTCATGTCATCCTAATTTATTATTTACCAAAATTAACGGGATTAACGAATCATTATGCATTAGAGTTTAAAGATTAACCCATAATAAATATAGAAGTGTGATGATCCATAAAAAAATATATTTAATTACATAATAAATTTTTTATTTTCAGTCTACCAAATTTTTAACGTATTTAATAATTTTTAAAATTAACTAATCTACTCAACATTTATAAAATTAAAATTAAAATGATTCCAATTTTATATGCAATTTAGAAAATCATTTACAATATTTTACAATATTTTAAATACGTCTTTTAACACTTTAAAACTTAGGATACAGAATTAAATTTAAAAATGTGATTATGTTTGAATCAATATTTAATAATGCAAATCTAATATTTGAAATTGAATCAAAATTGAAGATTAGAGGTGGGTGTAGTTTAGTGGGATGTGATATAGCCGTAGGATTATAATTGAAGGGTGATGATTGAAGACTGCAGTCTTCTATTGTTTGGGATTGGTTGTAGATGATTATGACACGTACGATGGGAAGCTTAGGGATTTAGCTTCATACTGGGGGTTAGATTCACACGTGCGGATGGTTGCTGCCACCAAACAACAAGAGGAAGATAGCAGTCGGAGAAGGTGAGGAGCTAAAGCAAAATTCTACCCACCTCTTCGCGCGTTGGATTCACGCCACAAATCTAATAAAAATATCTTCATATTCCATCTAAAAATTATTCTTAAATTTTCAAAACTTAAAAAAAATATATATATATATATATATATTATTATAATTAGTTTTAGATGAAAATCTATTTCGTTTAAAAAATATTCTTAAATGTGTAATAGTGTTACAAAAATACCATTAATCTTTTAAAAGTTTTGTCAATACCCTTCCATATTAAAAAAAAAAAAATTAAAAAATATTTTTATTGTCGTAAAATTTTAAAAGTAGCATTAACATCTTTTACCTCTTATTAATTTTTTTAAAAAAAGTTTAAAGTTTAAAGTTTAAAATAGAGTGTTAAATGTTTTTATTTAAATCTATCTGTAATATATTTTTTTAATTTAAAGTATTATTAAAATTCTTGAATGTTAAAATTTGTTTTTAAAGTTCAGCGATATTTTTATTAATTTAGTCTTAGGTCGTATGAGTTTGTTTACATATTCAATAATTAAATTTACAATTTCGCCAAAAAAAAAAAAAAAAAAAAAAAAACCAACAAGTGAGTTCCACGCGCTTAAGAAGGGCGTGAGAATTGGATTGGAGATTTGTGAATTGTTGTAAAGTCCAGGTCTTTGATTCCATTGTTTCACCTTCCTGTCCTTCCTCACACCTAACTACCCCATCCCATCCCCCTAAACCTTATTATTTTCGTTACAGTTTTTATAATATTTTTATTTCCATTAAATAAATATATATATATATATATATATATATATATATATATATATATATATAATTAATTGAAGTAATTATCGCAAAATATTACCCAAATTAGTTTTAAAAAAACATATCTAAGACCTCTGTGTATCCCCTAAAGTATTTTCGGAACTAAAAATATATGTTCCTAGAAAGCAATAAGCTACTTCACAATCTAATCATAGTTAGATATCTTAGAGATGATTATTACGAAAGTTAATTATAAATATAAAAATAAACCTAAATTTTAGCCCGGAGCTAATTCACCACTACTAAATTTCAAACTACTTATCGGTGTGAGCGTATCTATCAGTAATTGATATGTACTAGTTGTTTTGTGTTTGGGTTTCAAATTCTCTTATTCGACTTACAGTACTTAAAAATGTATTTATTCAAATCTTTTCCTCGTATAAATATCCGAAGTTTTTTTCTATTTATTATATTTTTTTTTAATTTTTTATTAAATAAAAAGAAAGGAAGTTCTTCCTTGAAACCAAAGCATTCATCATCTTAAAAATCCCTTTCGATTTCCAAATTCAATACTCATTTTCCCTTTCTTCTCTTACCCTTTTGACAGTTTCTTCTCCGCTTCCTCTGCTACGGCCATGGCGGACAGAGTCCACCCGAACGCCGCCGGTAAAAAAGCCAGTGCCAATGCCAATTCCAATTCTGACGACAATATTAACCCGACGGCCAACGCGCCGCCCTTCCCATCCACCAAATCCCAACTCTACGGCGCTTCCCGCCCCACCTTCCGTCCTCAGCCTCATAATCGCCGCCGCTCCACTTGTTGCTCAATCTGCGTCTGGCTGACAGCGATCATCGTCACCGTAATCGTCCTCATCGCCGTTGCCTCCACCGTCGTATACCTAATTTACCGTCCACACCGCCCGTCCTTCTCTGTTACGGCTCTCAAAGTCGATTCCTTCAAATTTACGCCCAATTCTCAACTCAATTCCAAATTCGACCTAAATCTCGCCGCTACAAACCCTAATAAGAAAGTCAAGTTCATTTACAGTCCAATTTCCGTTGCGATCTCGTCGAATGGCGTCGATCTCGGCGACGGATCGTTCCCTGAGTTCGTGCACGAGAAGAGAAACATCACAGCGATGAAGGTGACAGCGATAAGCGGCGGCGGAGAGATCGAAAGCGAGCCGGTCGATTCGTTGAAGGCGGCGATTAAGAGCAAAGCCGGATTGCCGTTGGAGATTAAGGTGGAGACGAAAGTGAAGGTGAAAATGGGATGGTTGAAGATGCCGAAGGTTGGACTTAGAGTTCTTTGCGACGGAATTACGGCGGGCGTTCCGACGGCGAAGAAGAAGACGGCGGTTGCTGCGGCGGTGGATAATGCAGAGTGTAAGGTGGACTTCAGAGTGAAGATCTGGAAATGGATTGTTTGAATTTTGAGACGATGATGGAAAGAGAGGGAATTTTAAGTTTCTCGTTTTTATATTGATTTTTTTCTTTTCTTTTTCCTTATTTTTTTTTTATTATGTGTTCCGCTCATTTGTTTGTTAATTTCAATTTTTGACTTTTAATTTCTTTTTTTAATTGATTAATAATTGTTATTGTATTTTTGTAAATAAAACTATTTCAACGTATAATCAAATATATCTTTTATAAATTTTTTCGACCTAAATAACTTTTATTAAATAATTAATTTAATCAAGGTGTTAATTCATAAAATATCTATTTATTTATTTTCAAACATTTAATTAAGTTTATGTTTTAAAAAAAATACCTTTCAAATAGTATTTTTTTTAAAGAGTTGTCCGAAAATAAAAAAATAAAAAAGTAATTATGAAATTACATGAAAATACGAATATTTTCAAAAATTAATAAACTCCAATTGGTTAAGTTTAACCTAATCTAGTTCTAAACCCAACCCATAAGTTAAATAATTTAACTCAAAACTTGGGTTAGGTTGATTGAGTATTTTAGGTCATTGGATCTTTTGAGCACCCATATTAATAATTATAACTACGAACCAATTTTAATATAACTTTAAATATATACGTTCGACTAAAAGGTTAAAAGTTTGAATTTTTCACCTCCGCGATAGTTATTTATAAATATATTATATTATGACTATAGTTAATTAAGTTTAAAAAAAACCACATATTTACATTTTTTTTTTTGAGAGTGTATATTTTATTTACATTAATTTTACAAACTTAATTATTTAAAAAATTATATTTATTTTTCATGGGCTTTTACTATGTAGACTCTCCAACTTCAGGCCAGCAAGAAACAGGCCCATTTTGATTGTTTGATGGGCCTCAATATTGGGCTCTGATTCGAGAAACTTTTCCCGGATATAATCCTCTACGGTTATTTTAAAATGAGCCCGAATCCGAACCGTCTAATTAGCGTACTCATTACCGTACCATTGACGTTTTCTTCAAAACCTCTGCTCTTCAAAACCTCTGCTTAAACCCTCAGGAGCCGAAAGCGGAAAGGGAAGGCGTCTCTCTCTCTCTCTCTCTCTCTCTCTATCTGGACTCTGTGGCCATTACCGGCGATGTATCGAGTAGTTTCCAAATTAGCTTCCTCAACGTCGAGAAAACTCGTAAGAAGAATTAAGATCTATTATTCGTTGCATTTGTCCACGTTTGAATCTTTCATAGTATTCTGGTGCTGATTGCTGAATTTGTTACACTGAGGATGAAACTGGAAAAGGAAATTCACTTTTGTTGTCTATTGCAGTATGTTGATTTAGCCAAGTTCAGCTAGCTTTGAATTTCCCTCTTTTTGTTTAAATGTTTGAGGGCCGTATTTTGATTTGCGCGCGCATTTCTTGTAATATGAAGAAATGAACGTGGTTGTAATATTTTTCATGAATGATGTATTAAACTTGAGATATGGTCATTGAAGCTGATCGGTTTGGTTTGTTCAATTAGAATAGCTGCGGATTGATTATTGTTTTTGGTTTTGATGAGTACGGAGTGTTATGGATTGATGTTCTTAAACTAAATTTGGTTTTCTTTGGATTTGAAGGTATGTAGCAGGGTAACGAGCAGCAGAAGTTATGCGGCGAAGGATATCAATTTTGGGAATGGGGCTCGTGCAGCTATGCTCCAAGGTGTCTCAGAGATTGCTGAAGCGGTTAAAGTGACAATGGGACCAAAGGTATTGGACCTGACTGGTCATTTGACTTTGGCGGTTTTTCTGATAGTTCACTTGGTTGGAATGTCGAAATTTGTAATGGTGGAAAGAACTCCT
Source organism: Cucurbita moschata (assembly GCF_002738365.1). NCBI lineage: Eukaryota > Viridiplantae > Streptophyta > Magnoliopsida > Cucurbitales > Cucurbitaceae > Cucurbita > Cucurbita moschata. The sequence continues at coordinate 3,686,839 of NW_019268534.1, forward strand.
GCATTTTTCATTCTGATGCTTACACATTCTTAGACGGCTATTCGAACTTAAATGGGGACTGTAACTAATTAATAGTTCTTGCTTCTTTCTCATTGTGGTTAATGAAATTAGGGTCGCAATGTAATTATTGATAAAAGTCACGGCAGCCCGAAAGTCACAAAGGATGGCGTTACTGTAGCCAAAAGTATCCAATTCAAGGACAAGGCTAAAAATGTTGGGGCAGATCTAGTAAAGCAAGTTGCGAGTGCCACAAACACTGCCGCTGGAGATGGTATTTTCTTCATTTAATCTGAATTTCCTTTATATTTATATATATTATCTTTTTATTACTAAGATTATCTATGTTGAGAAGTTCAAGCTGTATTGATATCAGGACATTAGCATTTTTGCATTTGGATTGAAATCAAACAAATAAAGAAGTATCACTATGCTTTCTTCAATAAAATATTTAAATTGAACTTATGATCATAGATGGGACTTGGGTCATAACATTTTCGCCACTCAGTTATGTGCTTGCTCCTTATATACTCATTATTTTTAGAAATCATGCATGTTTGCATGCCATTTTGATGGTGTGTTGGGCTGTGTTGTTTGTTCACTTGTCAAGATTTAGCCATATAAGAGTTGCATAGCGTATCTTGAACTTGGAGCACTACTTTTGAACTTGGACAAGCACGTTGAATGTTCTTGAATGAATTGCGTATCTTGTTGTAGGTACAACTTGTGCAACTGTTCTGACTCAGGCCATTCTCACCGAAGGTTGCAAGTCAATAGCTGCAGGTGTTAGTGTGATGGATTTACGCATTGGTATCAAAACAGCAGTTGATGCTGTTATCTCTGAGTTGAAAAGCAAAGCATTGATGATAAGTACCCCAGAAGAAATTACTCAGGTAACAGGGTTCAAGAGGAAAGCTGCTTTCTAATGTTTGAAGTTGGATTCATTAGATTTGACGACAAGCTTGTATTTAGATCTTAATAGTTTGTAATTGTTGTCTTCTAAATTGGAATAGTGCTTTATACATTTTTTAAGTACACACATCTGAAGTATTCATTTTGGATTTAGGACCTCCTTATTTGTATTCTTTCTTGACTTTTTAAGCATGAGTGTATTGATCCTAGAGCAGTTGTCACATTTTTTCTTTTGGTCGTAATAATAAACGTAAACTTTTCATCTGGATCAGCAGTTTTTTTCTATAGATATAAAATATTATTTCTTTATTTCTGCTTATTATTTGTTATTCGTCTTTTTTATCCTAGATTTGATACTATCTTTTCTACTTTTTTTTACCTTTTTATTTTTCCATTTGGTCATTTGTTATTTATGAACAGGTTGCCACTATTTCTGCAAATGGTGAACGTGAGATTGGAGAATTGATAGCAAGGGCAATGGAGAAAGTTGGAAGGGAAGGAGTGATTACTGTTTCTGTGAGCATTCTTTCCCCACTTGCTTTTGTATAATATGATAATTGAACTTATGAATACTCGAGTATACTAACTTCTATATCTCTGCAGGATGGAAATACTCTGGAGGATGAATTGGAAGTGGTGGAAGGAATGAAGCTAGGCAGGGGTTTTATTTCTCCTTATTTTATTAACGATCAAAAGACCCAGAAGTGTGTAAGTTTGGATTCCTTTTGTCATAGTTAAAGCCTTTAGGTGTTTAGTGCTCTAAGAATATGACTGATGCTTGCTGATGCCTTAATATGAGAAAATATCATAAAGTACCTTGTTGCATATGTGCTCCTTTGTAAACTTCATATGTCTGTGTGCGACCTTGTGACAATATTGCAGTGTGTTGCACGTAAGTTTTCAAAGTTATCTCTTGTATTAAAAATTTAATATGGAACTATAATGCATCTAAATGTGCAGGACCTAGAAAACCCTCTCATCCTCATACATGAAAAGAAGATTTCAGATATGAATTTAATCCTCAGAGTACTTGAACTTGCAGTAGAGGTATCAGTTTAATTTACTTTTTACCTTTTTTTTTTTCATGTGCAATGTTGAGTGAATAATATGCCTGAGCCTAAATATGATAAGTTCATTCTCTGAGCAGAAGAAGAGGTCACTTCTTGTTGTAGCTGAGGATGTTGAGAGTGATGCACTTGCCATGCTAATACTTAACAAGCATCATGCTGGCCTGAAGGTGATTGCTTGTTATATGGTTTATTTCTTTTTTAAGTAGTGTCCTATTAAAAAAATTAAAGTCAAAGCAATGTGGCATTCTAGCTTATCTTTACCTTTTTTTTTTACTATTGGATGAATGTGCATGCTGATGTAAGTGCAATGAAAGATTAAGTTTCTTTCCAAAAAAATTGAGCAATTTAAGTAGACATAGTAGTAGATATAATTGTGAATATTCTTTTGGTTATTATCAACTCTCCTTGTGAAAGCTATCTCAAAAAATATTTAAAATAGTTTCCATTCTAAAGCTTTATACACCCCAGGTTGCTTGTGACTTATATTGTTAACTCAAATGGATTATTACTAATGAAATCCGAGAAAATACCTTATTGTTGGCTAGCATGTTTCTATCAGCTGCAAAATGTCTCTAATGACTTGCTTTCTTGAGTGAGTTTCAAAAAGATCTTGGTGAATGAATTAATGGAACATTATGTTTTAAATCTGTGATACTAAGTGCCTTTTAGTTCATTCCGATATAGAGGGCATATGAGTTGTGGAGGACAATAATACAAGTATTTGTATCATGTTCTTTTATGTACGTGACTAAAGTTAAGAACTTAAGTCCCTTGCAGAATATTTACCATAGATTTTGGTCCTATCATCAATAACGCAACATTATAGTTCAAATACCTCCTTTGAAAACTTCTTCTTTCAGGTTTGTGCCATCAAAGCTCCTGGTTTTGGGGACAACAGAAAAGCAAATTTGGATGATCTTGCTATTCTGACGGGAGGAGAGGTGATACAAAGTGCTCCAATCTTAGTTCATTGTCTCAACATTTTGTATGATAGTTTAATTACATTTAAACTGAACAACAGGTAATCACCGATGAACGTGGTATAACTCTTGACAAAGTGCAAGTAGAGATGCTTGGTACTGCAAAAAAGGTTCACGCCCAGTTCATTATGGCGCTGTTTTTTTTAACCTTTGTTTTTTGTTTAATGCTTGCTTCATGCACATTGGTAACTGCTGCTTAGGTTACTGTCTCTCTTGATGACACACTCATTCTTCACGGAGGTGGTGACAAGAAACTAATTGAAGAAAGATGTGAGCAGGTTTGTTTCAGCTAAGTTTGCTTTTTAAAACTCTCTCTCTTGAGGCTGAAAGGGAGATTATAGCTTAATAGAAGTTGGAGTCTTCTTAGAGACCATGGGAACATGTATAAAAGTGCATCACCTATTTTATGAATTCCTATTAAACATTGTATACTGATTGCTTTGCAGTTGAGGACAACCATTGACAAGAGTACTGCAATGTTTGACAAGGAAAAAGCTCAGGAAAGATTGTCAAAACTCTCTGGTGGTGTAGCAGTCTTCAAGGTAGAGTGTTTGCCTTTATAATGTTCTGAAAGAATTTTGTATGCCTTCATAAACAATGCAGCTCTCTTGCAGGTAGGTGGGGTAAGCGAGGCAGAAGTTGGGGAGAGGAAAGACAGAGTCACAGATGCCGTGAATGCCACAAGAGCAGCTGTGGAGGAAGGAATTGTGCCAGGTAAACCTTTTTTAAACTGGACAACATATTGTTGAAAGTATTTCTGGGCAGTTGGTTGATAATCACTATTATTAGGTGGTGGAGTTGCCCTTTTGCATGCTACGAAGGTTCTGGATGATCTCCAAGCTCAAAATGCAGACCAGAAAAGAGGAATAGAAATAGTGCAACACGCTCTCAGGGTTTGTTTCTTTCTTTTGAGTTCTCAGCACTACTTTTCGGGTCCCATCTTGACCTCTTGTTTTCTTAAATCAAAGATTTGGTTTTCTTCAGGCACCTACATTTACAATAGTCTCAAATGCTGGATATGATGGAGCTTTGGTTCTTGGAAAATTACTCGAACAGGATGATCGTAACTTGGGTTATGACGCTGCCAAAGGTTGGCTACTTTCGGCCCTTGGAACGCAATACATTACTAGATATCCTTTTTCCTCTTAACATAGGACTACTCGACTTTTACTCATGCCATTTAGTTTTCGATTTGGAGTTTCGTCCTCCTGCAATGGATGTCAATGGTTTTACAGCTACTGAAGTGGGAAGTGTTTGTGCAAAACAGGTGTATATGTTGACATGGTGAAGGCTGGAATTGTAGATCCTCTGAAAGTTGTGAGAACTGCTTTAGTGGATGCTGCTAGGTGAATATTTCATCCCATGCCCTTTGTCAAAAGTTGCCGAACATAGTTTATTTCATTCTCTAGGAAGTCCTTTTAAACCTTGCTCCAGAAAACAAACTACCAAATGTTTTATCCACTTCTAAGCGCACTATTTGAATGTTTTGATTTTCTTGAATTTTCAGCATCTCAATGCTGTTGACAACAGCCGAGGCTGCTATAGTGGAAGATCCAGATGATAAGAACAAGCTTCCAAGTAGAATCCCAGCAATGGATGATATGGGCTACTAGGGGAATTGATTCAAATTTGATTCCATCACATATCTCTCAATTTTCATTGGTAATTAATTAGGAAGACACTATGACGAGATTGGTTGATTATTATACAGGGAAAATGAAGTAGTCAAGGCCTGGATGGATGAACCAATATTCATCTACAGAATTCTTATGGTTGTGAACGATTCAAGTGAGTTTCTTTTTCCACATTCTTGTAAGACAACACATCAAGCAGCAATGATTTGACCACTTTTTGAGCTTTACTTTTCTTTTTCTTCTCTTTCTTACATACTTACATACTCACACGAGAGTACAATTAAGTCAGAGTTTTGAGGTTTGAATCTCTAACCTCGATACAATGAGTAGCCTGCATAAACCCTCAGTTTTACTAGTGTTGACAACCTTTGGAGGTTATTAGAAAAAGCAAATGGAAATCACAAGGCAACATGGAGAATTATTTCATGTGAAAGTATGAAAGATTAATGAATTTTGTAATAATGATGTCGTATTCTTCTAAAGTACAAGAAATGAATATTGGGAGAAGATAGAAGTAGAGAATGGTGTAATTTATTCAATTCTTTTATAGACACTCAAACCTTAATTTCTTCTCCAGAGGCATTTATGGACTAAATAAGCAAAAAAGAAAAAAAAAACTATAATGAGGGAAGGAAGGAGACAAGATTGGGTTGAAGCTAAGGATCGCAAGTTGGGAAGGTAAATAAAGTGTCAACTGCACCTTTAAGCTCTTGATCTTGAGCCTGTTGTATTGGGTCAGACTCTTTTAACATCACATTGTCCATCTTCAGCAAAGCTTCTTCACTGCACAGATCAAATCACTCAAAACACTCAAATTCTCTGTTGAGTATAATAAAATCCAAAAAAACTATAGAAACCCGATAATTAGTTCTTCAAACCCATCCTTTGAAAATTTTGAAACCCATTATCATGACACTTCTCAAGACCGGTGGATTGTAAGTTTTGTTTAATAAGATACCAAACTACTAGATGATTAACTTTCTACTTTACAAGAAAAAATATGGGTCTCACACGGCTTCCTATTTCTCAATGATATCAAGGCAAAAATTGAGACGGCTTCCTATTTCTCAATGATATCAAGGCATTGAGACGGCTACCTATTTCTCAATGATACCAAGACAAAAATTGAGACTTATTTCTTTTCGTGATCATACGAAGAAATTATATCAAGCCTAAAGTTTTAAATTCTTGATAGGTGTAAAGTTTTAAATTCTTGATAGGTGGTCAATTTTGCTTAATAAGATATCAAACCACCTGATTGACCAAATTCTTGATAGGTGGAGGTCAATTTTGCTTAATAAGATACCAAACCACTTGATTGACAAAATTCTTGATAGGTGGAGGCCAATTTTGCTTAATAAGATACCAAACCTCCCGGTTGACTCATACCATAAGATATATTGACTCATACCATACAAGATATAATAATAGGAAATCTCGCGATAACACGAGCATATCAAGCAAAAATTGTTTCTTAGGACCATACTTCGTTTATGTGTCACAATTATGAATTTATAGGTAGTTTGAAATATTTATACACTTTCAAGGGTAATTTTGTAATTGAGAGTTTTGTTTTTTTTTTTCAATTTAGCCAAAACAAAACTTGCCCGTAGCTTGTCCCTTAGGAACTATCATTGGAGTCCTTGGTCCATTGGGCTAGGCCCATCTAAGAAATAAAAGGGCTTCTTGGATTATCCTTTTGGGCCGGGCTTCAATATAAGAAGAGTACGGTAATACATAATTAGGAAGAAAATACAAGAACAAGGTTGGCGCCAACTATAGCCGATCATACAAAATTTGAAATGCTTTGAGAATTGAAGAGGTAAAACAATGATAATCCCGATGAAGAAATTAATTTTGAAAAAAAAAAAAACAAATATATTTTGGGACAGTGAAACTATAGAAACCAAAACAGGAAGCTACCCAGAACAGAGATGCATTATAATATATGAATTTGTAAATTAAAAATTGTAATATTGGTGCAATACAATACTGACCTGTGATGAACCAGATCATGATGATCATGATGATCCTGTTGAAACCTGAGAAGATGTTGTTGTTGTTGTTGTTGTTGTTGATGATGGCGATGATGGTGATTCGTATTGTTGGTATCGATCTTGATATCATGGAAATCTTGAACAGAGCCGGCCGGTTTCAATTGCAGGGAAGAACACGAATCTTGAATTCCCCAAACCTCGACTTCTTGATCTTCCAGAGTCTCCCGATTCTCGTTTTCCCCGACTACGAACCCTTCCCCTCCATATCCCTCCACAAATTGATGCTCAAGTCCTCCGTATCCACTCATCGGATCCGACTCGAGAATGGCGACGGCGGCAGCGGCGGCGGCCTGCTGCTTACAAAGCGCCAATTGACTGAGAACGAAATCGAGCTCGGTTTTGATGTATTCGATCTGGAGTTGGAGGTCGCGAATGATGCGATAGCAGCCACCAACGGGATCCATGGATCGGACATCGGATTGGAAAATAATGGTGCGCATTGCCTCTTCCTTCTCGAATGGATCAAGGTTTTTGATGATTTTGGTGATGTTGCTAACGCCGAAGAGTTTATGAGCGTTGAGGAATTGGCGTTGGCGATCGTGAGGGAAATAGGGGGCGAGAATGCAATCGGGAGCGCACTTACGGCGTTGGTACTTGCAGGCGGCGCAGGCTTGAGTGGTGGCGGAAGCGAGGGTTGAGGCGGTGGAGGGGGCGGGTTTGGAGAGTTGGTGGTGGTGGTGATGGTGGTGGTGGGGGTGGTTGTGGTGAGTGATGGGGCTCATCTGAGGGTTAATGTTAAGAAATTGTTGGAGAATGGAGGGTACTGAGAGCGCGGGTGCGGGTGCGGGTGCGGCGGGGATGGGGGAAAGCGAATTTTGTTGCTTGCTTTTTATTTATTTATTTATTTATTTATTAAAAAAAACAAAAAGGATGGAAAATGGGGGAAAAATTAGAGGGATTTAGTTTTGTTGTGTGCTGTGTTTCTGTGTTCCTATTTTTTCTGAGGTTTGGGGAATGGATGGATATGAAATGAAGAGATGTTAACTAATTTTGGTTACATGGGGAACGATAATCCTGGAAAATGGGGTCTCTTTCCATTCATGGTGGGTTCTTCTTCCCCTCTCTCTCTGGAGGTTAAATTTAGTTTCTTTTTTAAAAATCAAAATTTTAATTAAAATTCTTTTTATTATAATCTATTCTCATTTTTAAATAATTTATTTTATACTTTATGATATAAAAAAAATTTCAATTTTTTTTTTTTTAATTTGGTATAAGATTTATTCCTATATTTTAGGTTGTATTTGATTTAAATTAAATTTTAAAAAAATCATGGAGGTATTTTCGTGTATTATTTAATTAATTAATTAATTTTTTTTTAATGTTTTAACTAAAGTAACCTTAAGTTAAAGCCCAATAGTTTGGGTTTGTAAGGTGGCCCAAGCCCAATAGTTTCAGACATCGTTTGGGTTTGGATAAGGTAGCCCAAGCCAAATAGTTTCAGACATTGTTTGGGTTTTGATTAGGCTGGCCCAAGCCCAATAGTTTCTGACATTGTTTGGGTTTGGATTAGGCTGGCCCAAGCTCAATAGTTTCTGACATTGTTTGGGTTTGGATTAGGCTGGCCCAAGCCCAATAGTTTCAGACATTGTCTGGGTTTGGACTAGGCTGGCCCAAGCCCAATAGTTTCTGACATTGTTTGGGTTTGGATTAGGCTGGCCCAAGCCTAATAGTTTCTGACTTTGTTTGGTTTTGCATTAGGCTGGCCCATGCCCAATAGGTTCACATTGTTTGGGTTTTGCATTTGGCTGGCCCAAGCCCAATAGTTTCTGACATTGTTTGGGTTTTGATTAGGCTGGCCCAAGCCCAATAGTTTCTGACATTGTTTGGGTTTGGATTAGGCTGGCCCAAGCCCAATAGTTTCAGACATTGTCTGGGTTTGGACTAGGCTGGCCCAAGCCCAATAGTTTCAGACATTGTCTGGGTTTGGACTAGGCTGGCCCAAGCCCAATAGTTTCTGACATTGTTTGGGTTTGGATTAGGCTGGCCCAAGCCCAATAGTTTCTGACATTGTTTGGGTTTGGATTAGGCTGGCCCAAGCCCAATAGTTTCAGACATTGTCTGGGTTTGGACTAGGCTGGCCCAAGCCCAATAGTTTCAGATATTGTCTGGGTTTGGACTAGGCTGGCCCAAGCCCAATAGTTTCTGACATTGTTTGGGTTTGGATTAGGCTAGCCCAAGCCCTAGTGTTAACCCATGGGCTGGCTTGGCCTATTGAATATATATTTTCTAAAAGATATAATTATTTTTGTAAAGGATATTATTTAATATTTCTAAATTTATTTTAGAAAAATGAAAAAAAAAAAAACCTTCCCTCTCCGTGCTAGTCGGTCTTCCCTAGATTCTCACCTCTGGCTGGAGTTTCTTCTCCATTTTTTTTCTTTATTTTATTTCCCTCCGTCATTTGCTTCCGCCCTGTAATCTCTGTTTCCGATTCCGATTCCGATTCCGGCTACCGTTTCTCTCTCTGTACTTTCTCTCGTTCTGATCTTGATCATATTCCATCTTCGCCACGCGGATTAACGTAACATTGGTACGTACGTATGTTCCCCCAATTTTCAGATCTTATTTGTTTTAAACTGAGTGAATTCTTTTAGCCGTTCTATTTTGTCTGCCGCCGCGTTCTTTTTTGGGGTTGCTTGTCCATTTTCATGATTGTTCTGCTGAATACGGATATATGGATGAGAAAGTAGAAAGGAATCAGAATTCGTAGTTCTACTTGTGAAATTTGTAGAAGCCCTAGTGAGGAGAAATCTATGTTTATTGAAGAGATAATTACATTACAATGGTTTGAAAAGGTCACCACTAATTCAAAGGCCTTAAATTGATGGGCTAGGATAAATTTAATCCAGTATCTAAATTTTGAACCCCTGTATTCGTATTTTGCACCCTCCCTGTGGATTTAGTGGGAGAAAACGTCTTGATTTCTGTTTGCTTCATGCTAGATTACTAGATTACGTACTTTTGAACCATGCGACCATGGTCGGAATTGCTTGTTCACAGAATGTATGATTAGGGTACGTTTTAGTTCTAACATTGGTCTTCCACCGTTTATCTCGCGGCTTCAACGTGGAAATGGAGTTCTTTCTTGAATTCTTCTCCGTTCTGTAATATTTAGAGCATATGTTCTTTCATTCAAGTGTTAAATTCACATTCTTACCGTTTGCCTAGGGGGCTGGCTTCTGAGAATACTGAAGGGAGGATATTGTGAGCAAAAGTCTTCTGAAGTCTGTTTTCTGGGAGACCAGCTGCTGCAAGCTAAGGCTCTAACTGAAAAGCGACGGTGTTTCTATCTGGTACTTTCTTCTCCCCTTTCTCTCTTTTTCCCTTTTTTTTTTCCTCTTTTGGGACTGGACTATGAGATTTATACTTTCTTTCAGTGTTTATTATCAAATACTTATTGGGGTTGAGTTGGATGGTTGTTGAGAATGAAGAAACTGATGACTTCTTTAATGTTGTTAACTTGCACTTTAGTCTATGAAAAGGGTTAATCAATAATTTGATATATAGTGAAATAACCAGTTACATTGTCAATGACTCAACACAAGTGGTAGCCTACTGATTTAGGCACTCTTGGTGTGCGTACTGGATGTGCCTCACTATGTTTTATGCCTTTTCGACATTTTAGAGAATGAACAGCATTCTCGACGTGCTTCTAGAGAATAAAGACTTTCTGGTTTTATCATAATGACATGTTCAGGAGGGCAATTAGTTCAGAATTGGAGCGCTTGAAAATGTGATTGGATTGTCAAATTTACTAGAATTGTATTTGAACTCCTAAACTAGTATTCACATAGATGAGGGCTTCACCCAAAGTTACTAGTCTTGCCAAGGCCTTGAGATGTTTGGAACTTTGGAGATACTTCCAAGGGTCTGGGAATTCAAGCCTTAGGTTAAAAATTTAAGTTTTATTTCTAGTAAGTCTTTGACTTTGTTTCCAATAAATCCATAAATTTAAAGACGTGTCTATTAAATCTTTACACTTTCTATTTTGTATCTTATAGGTCAGTGGCTCATTTGATACCTATTTAGTTTTTGGCTTTTAAAAATGATGTTTCTTTTCTCACATTTCTTTACAAAGGTTTTCATTTTTCCCAAGTAAACGTTCGAATCATTTCCCAAATTCAAAAAACAAAAACTAGTTTTTTTAGTTCAACAATTGTGGAAATGAAAGATTGAACTGTTTGTCTAAGAGTTCTGATTTAGGTAAAGTAGTAAATGCAAAGATCTATTAGATACTAAATTGAAAGTTCAATGACTTGCTAGAAATTTTATAAAGTTCAATGACTTACCAAACATAACCTTGATTCTTCGAGAATCAAATTGGTAATTTGACCAAAATTTAACAATTTAGTCCCATTTGATAACAATTTTGCTTTGTTTTCTCACCTGTCTTAGCAATGGTTTTCATATTTTCCTAAATAAACACTTGAGTTCATATCTAGAATCCAAAAACAAAAACAAGTTTCTAAAATCTACTAATTCTTAATTTTCAAACCTTGGCTTGGATTTTGGAAAAAAACAAAAAAGTAATCTTAATTTTAAAAAGCCAAATGGTTAACAAACAAGCTTAAAACTCTTGATTTCTCTGTCTGGCTTTGGGATGAGCATCTGTGAAAGTTAGAAGGTTATGGGTCATTAGCATAAGTGGAGCATCAATATAGTGAGTGCAACTCTATATTGATGTTTAGTCATTTTTTGTGGCAGATTTGTGTTTTAGTTTGTTGAATATTGCACACAGATTTTGTACACAACAATAATTGTAAATTGTTGCAGAACATTTATTGATTTATTAAACTCAGAGACACATCTCCTGAATGCCAAGAGTAGTACACCATGTAGTACTTGAGCATTATTAGGTACCCATTTTTGTATCACGTCCAAAGCTGCACCCCTAAGATTGTAACTGTTCAAACTGCAGAAAACTCTTAAACCCAAAGCCCTAAACATGGCAATAAAACCCACTGTTGCCTTGCGAGCTGTACTTGTTGGAGGAATTGCAGCGTTTGCTAAAATCGCTGGTGCAATGAAAGCTGCAGGTGGCGTAAAGTTAGGTGCAGCCACGGCTGCCATGACAGCAGCAGCAACTGCAGCTTTGGCAGGATCAAAACAAGACCAGAAGGATGATTCCAAACACCCTCCAAAATGATGCCCCTCCTGTTCTGCACCTCACACAAACAAATCCCAATAATGTTTTGGGACTTTTTTCCCCCCTCTTTGTAATTTTGTTAGGGAGACATAATGTATAAACCCCAACCCTTAGGCTTCAGCCATAGCCATGGTGCTAAAATAATAAGAGCTGGCCAGATCTATTTAGTTCGCAGGATGGATTTTACATCTCGATGTCATACCGTTCCATCATTATTATACTTGGAACATTTTTTTATCATCGTTTCTGCATTTCATCGATAGTTTCAATAATGTCGTCTGTAAAGAGACTCTGTGGTCCATAGGAAGGACTATACAAGGTTGAGACATGTGATTCATTTCCCTTTATCAGAAGGGAAACTGCTGTTTTGTGTTTGTAGCTGTTGTTTGGTTGCTGAGAAAAAAGGTGTGGGAAAAGGAACAGTATATAGAAAATGATGAGAATGAATGGATTTTTTGGTTTGAAACTTTGAATTTGGTTCTTTCCCAGATGGGATATTTGAAGAATCAATGAAAAAAGGTAAAAATGATTAACATAAAAGGCAAGGGAGGGAAAGAATGATCGAAGTCAACTGGTTTTTGGAGGATTATGTTTGTTTGAAACAAAACAAACCCAATGCCAGCAGCTTTTATATGTATGTGTGTGTATATATATATATGTGTGTGTGTATATATATATATATGAGTAAGCCAGGGAGACAGGAAAGAGAGAGGAATAGCAGACAGGGCCACGAAGACCAGTAAAGACAAGACATTTGGGTTTGGGAAGTGTGCAAGTGTTGGGCCATCTAGGCCCAGCCCAGCCCATTATCCCACCATCTGTCCCTGTGTTTCATCATCATTTTGGCTATCTATGCGAGAGAAATTACATTTTTGGGCATGAGAGAGAAAGGGCATTGTTTCCAAGGTCAGAGTCTCAGAGAGGGATAGGGACAGACATGTGAATGCTAATCTCCAAGAGAGTGAGGCATGTGAATGGAATAGTAAACACATGATATTTTCATAAATGGAAAATTCTAATAATTTGGAGGAAAAATATCATTTGTCCCCTTTTAAAAATAAATATAAAATATTGGGTGAGAGGGTGTGAAATTTCACATCAGATAGAGAAGGAAACGAAGCATTAAGGGTGTGAAAATCTCTCCCTGTGAGACGCATTTTAAAAACTGTGAGGCTGACGACGATACATAACAAGCCAAAACGGACAATACCTGCTAGCGGTGGGTTTGAGTTATTACAAATGATATCAAAGTTTGACACTAGACAATGTGTTAGCGAGGGTGTTAGATCCCCAATGAGTGTGGATTGTGAGTTATTACAAATGGAATCAGAGCCAGACACCAGGTGGATTGTGATGAGGGTGTTGGATCCCCATGAGAGTGGATTGTGGGTTATTACAAATGGTATCAGAGCCAGACACTGGGTAGATTGTGAGTTATTACAAATGGTATCAAAGCCAGATACCGGAGTATGTACCAACGAAGACGTTAGATTCTCAAAGAAGATGGATAGTGAGATATTACAAATGGTATCAGAGCCAAACACTGGCCACTATGCCACGGAAATATGTGATGATGTGAATTTTAGTAGAGAAATGGTTCAAACAAATTAAATAGTGTAAATTTTACATTATTTCTTTGCTAAAAAGAATGGTTTATAATTACAATGTAAAAAATGAGTTAGTATTAGGCTTTATGTCTCAAATCTCTATTTACTTTATTCTTAAGCAATCCTTATTAGGTTATTTTCTTCATTACAAAACAATCTTTCTTTCTTTCCCTTTCTTTTTAATAATATCAATGAAATATTACGAATATTTTTGGTCGAAAATGCTAACCGAACACCAACCATGATGGAATATTAAATGGACTCATGTTAGATAATAGAATAGAGTAAAAAGTCGACAAGAATTTAATGGACAAAACATAAGTTAAATAAAAGTAATATAAATTCTACCGATAAATTCTATCAAACTCAACAATCGATAATCTCAAAGTACCACCGACACTGATTATCTTCAAAGAAACTTCAACATTTTCAACCACTACTCAACGAAGAATAACACAAGTCATTTTTCATGAACGGAGAGAGGTTCTCAATAAGAGATACCGCTTTACCGAGTTTGCAAAATGAATGAGCGATAACGTTTGTTTCCCAAATTTGGAAATGACGACGGTTTGTTTCTCGAGTTTGGAAGATCGATTTATATGATTATAACCGAGTCGAAATATTTACATAGTTTCATAATATAAAGTTTATATATTATGGTTTAACCCTAATTAAGATATGAAATATTCTTTTCATATAAAATAAAGGTGACAATAATTAAGCTTACAAATGATGAACATTCCATAAAGTAATTTACGTGAAAAAAAAAAAAAAAAAGCTGAGAAAATAAAAATGTTGTTCATCTCTTGTAATAAGAATCTAACCCTGCCATGGCTTCTGGATTTGACTCTGAAGATTGGAGGAATTAGGAACAATGCAGTTCCCAAAACCAGTAAGGCTTAGAATATCTCCATGGGAAAGAGGGCGAAGCCCCAAAAAATCCCTCGTTAAACCGTCGCTTCGACCGCCCGAAGCGGCGGTGACGGTGGTGGTGGCAGTAGCGGGGACGATGTGGTGATGCATGGCGGGGAATGCGGTGACGTCGTTAAAGGAGGAATCTTGTAGGAAGGGATGAGAAGCCGAAGCAGAAGAGAGGGAATTTATCATGTCGTGAAGAAAAGTGGCGGGTTCCGAAGCTGAAACCGCCGCAGCTTTGTGCCCGTAATCGGTACAACTACTACTACAACTCACCGCTCCTCCTCCGATCTGCCCATAATCACCTGTCATACCGTAACCCATCAACTTAAGCTTTCGAATTAATTATAAATAATAAAAAAATTTAAATAACTCGAGAAGCATTCGAGAATATGAATAAAACTACTAAATTTATCAAAACTTTTACTAATTTTCAAGCCCCGAGTAAAGGGGTTTCAGGGAACCAACCAAATCCATACCGTTTTCATTTACATGAACCCATCCCAAATAATTTCATAACCCAACTTAAACCGCAGTAAGGTTAAGTTAATCAAATTTTTCGAATCATTGTATTTTTAGAATACCCGTAGCCCCGAGTAGGTAGACATACGAACGAGTAAGAGAACAAACACGAACAAAAGATTAACTCGAGAATTATAGAGCAATAAAGAATATAAAAAAGCAAAAGAAAATAGAAACATGCACCTGTAGACACGTGAACCATCTTGTGGGGCCTTTGCATAGAGCCACTCGTGGTAGTGGTACTACTCATGGTGGCACCCATTTGAGCTGCCTTCTGCAGCAATGCAGTGGCTGAAATATGAGGAGAAGAAACCGAAGAACACTGATATGAAGAAGGAGGAGGAAGTCCAATACTCGCCCCGCACCCGTGTCCGTGTCCGTGTCCGTGTCCGTGTCCGTGCCTGTTCGGGTTTAGGGTTTCATGATTCTGATGCGGATGCTCATCTTGACAACTCCCAATGAAAATTTCCCCTCGAAGATCATTCGAGTGTAGCCACGGCGGAATCTCCGCCCTCATATTGTTACCATTACTAAAGTCCCGTTTGATAACAAAATTATTATTATTATTATTATTATTATAAGAAGAAATTAGCGGGTTTAACGCCATAGCTGATCTCGCACTTTCATCCGCCAATGCATCGCAGAAAGCTCTATGTGTTATAAAACTGTCTCTCCTGCATGAGAGAGAAACATATTTTTTTTCAAAAAAACACAAAAAATAAGACAAATTTAGAAGAGCTGTTTTTTTTCTTGTCAGAAATAATTATTTATTGAAATTTTTTTTAATGAATTTTATTAATTAAAGGGAATAATTAGACAATTATAGCATAATAATAGTGTAATTAATGAATTAAAAACATAATTAATTAATAATTACCTTGAAAACAGTGTTCCACAGTCACATCTGTACTCCTTAGTGCCACAGATTTTGGAGTGAGCTTTCCAATCAGATTGAACAGCATATTTCTTAGAACACTTATCGCATTTCCACTTCTTTTCGCCATGCTTTCTGTAGAAGTGCTTTTTGATGCCTGTGAGGTCTCCAAGGGCTCTTGATGGGTCATGGTGGACGCAGCTGCTCTCTGGGCACACATATACCTTCTTCTTCACCACTTCTTTGTTTGATCTTTGCTTCAGCTTCCATGGTAGATTGTGTCCTCTTCTATGTAGTTGAAGATTCTGATCTCTTTGAAACCCTTTGTTGCAGATCTCGCACACGAATCGATTCGTCGCCATTAGTGTTTTCGGCGATAACGCTATCACTTCCGCATCTGGGTCTGTGTCCAAATCAATCAAAACCTTCAATTATGGATCACCCAGAACCCCGAATGGATAAAAACGTTGAATTTAGTGTAACCAGATTCCAGATGAATGAAAATAACTCGAACCCGTATGAAAAAAAAGATTAGATTTTTAGTAGCTCGATGAATAAAAATGTTAAATTTATTGTAACCCAGAACCCTAATGAATGAAAATAACTCGACCCATATGATAAAAATGTTAGATTGTTGTAAGCTCAAAACCCAGATGAATAAATGGTTGAATTTACTGTAATTCGAGTAAATTCGAACCGGTATGAATCAAAAGATTGGATTTATTGCAACCCAGAAGTCGAGATGGATAAAAACGTTAAATTTACTATAACTCGAACCCGATATGAATGAAAAGATTAGAGATTTATTGTAACCCAGAAGTCCAAATGAATAAAAATGTTAAATTTACTATAACTCAACCCGATATGAATAAAAAGATTAGTTTTGTTGTAACCCAGAAGTGGGGATGAATAAAAACGCTAAATTTACTGTAACTCGAACCGAATACAAAAGAAAAGATTAGATTTGTTGTAACCCAGAACCCGAAATGAATAAAAAAGTTCCCTTTTTTATGTAATTCATCGACTCAATTAACCTCGATGAAGGAGGACGAAACTCCAACATGGTATTAGAGCTAAAGAGAAATCATACCGGGGTTTCCGGGGAGGTTACGTTTCTTCTTCGGAGGAGGAGGCGGAGGCGGAGGCGGGTGTTGGGATTGAGGAGCAAAATAGTGATTAGCAGAAGAAACACTAGCAGTAGCTTCACCAGATGCAGAAGTCAAATTGGACAAATTTTCATCCATTAAAACTTGGTGTTGATGTTGTTGTTGTTGTTGAGACAAAAAATTCCCTTTCATCATCATCTGAATCCCTTCTTCTTCTTCTTCTGCTTCTTCTTCTTCTTCTTCTTCTTCCTCTTCTATTTCAGTGGTTTGAAATTATTCCAAAATTCTTCCACATGAGACAGCAAAAAACAGATCTAACCCGACAAAGAACAAGAACACGAACAAGAACAAACAAAAATTGAAGAGAAAAAAAAAAGGGTTGGAGGGTGTGGTTTTTTTGAAGGTTATAAGGATATGTAAGCTGTTTATTACTGCATTCAGGGCTTGGATTTGGCTACAACCAAAGAGACAACTTTTAGTTTTTTTTTGAAAGCTCAAAAGAAACAAGCAGGCTGCTGTTTTTAAGAGAGAGAAAGAGAAACCAACTCAAAATTTGAACCTTTTTTTCATACGATTTAATACCAAAAAAATAAAAATAAAAATATACAAAACCCAGTTCTTCAAATCCTAGAGAGAGAAAAAAATGAAGAGAGAGAAAAAAAAGAAGAGAGAGAAAGAGAGATATGGATGAGAATGGAAGAAGGGTCTGTGTGTGTAAGGTAATCACAAAACACAACTCCAAAAGATAAAACTCCCAAATACCCAAAAACCAAAAAAAAAAAAAAAAAAAAAAAAAAA
>NW_019268534.1:3705502-3734950 GCF_002738365.1 Cucurbita moschata
CCAAAAAAAAAAAAAAAAAAAAAAAAAAAACAAAGAGCCATTGGAACCCTACGGCTAATTCTGACGCTGCACTTTCTGTCTTTTCCTTTGTTTTTTTTTTTTTTAATTTATTTATTTACGAATTTGTGTTATTTTTCTCGAATTATAATATTTATATTTCTCCAGAGATTTTAACTTAATTAGTTAAAATATATATTATGAGATGTTTCAATTTATATCAAATTTAAAAAATTATTGATGTTAAAAAAATAAGTGAAAATTATTTGAGTTGCATTGAGTTTACGTAAATGAAAATTTAGTTGGTTCACATTTCTGGTTCTCTTGTAGCAGACTTCTCCGAACCGTTAGAATGGGATTCCAACTCTCAGTACGTTCTGAGATTTTGAGAAGAATTGCTCTTTGGAGAGCACAGTATGATGAAAGTTGTAAGCTGTGTTCGGGGGGAGTTATTGTCTATCGTTGGTCTCTATGGTAGAATTAGAGTTAGTGGTTTACCCAGTGGCAGATATCAGCCGTTCAAGTCCGCTTATCTCCAACTCTTGAACTTAGCTGTATACATGTTTATTTTATTTCAATTTTTTTATTATTTATTCTTCGTAACCCTAATTTTTAACCCTCTAAAACAAATTTAGTTAAAAAATGTCTTAATGAGACTCAATTCAACTCGATAATACTCTTAAAAAACGTGCGCGTAAAAATGTTAAAACTTTAATGTAAAGACGAGAATGTCAACATGTATGAAAAAAAAAAAAACATGTAATACATATACGAACATAGCTCAAAAATTAAGGTATCTGCTCGTTTGTTCACGTTAGAAGCATACATTTTTACCCTTATCTGATTTTCTTTTTTACGGGAACGAAAAAAGAGAAAAGGTTAAAGTAAGAACCGAACACGCTAGGTTAAGTTTAGGGTAGAAACAATTATTAGGGTTATTTTTTTCTCGAAGTTCTTTTTCCTTTAATTGAATAAGAGAAAAAGTAGGACAATTTTTTTCTACTAACCCTAAGGTTTAATCACTATCACCTTTCCCTTCTCTCTTACCCTAAAGTAAACAAAATAAATAAATAATATTTGAAGAGGACAGTGTGAATATGGTTTGAATATTATGCATATTTTCATACCTTCCAAGAAATCAAACTCCTCATCATTATTATGTTTCCATGCAATTGAATCAAATTTCATTCATTCATTCATTCATTATGATTTTTACTTTTTTTTTTTTCCTTCTCATTATTTTTTTTGTCACATCTAGGGTAATCCATCATCATCCGACCACGATCCGATCCAAAGTCGTGTAATACTTTTCTAGTTTTAAATGTTTCGAGTATTAAGTTTAGTATCATATTTCGTTTATGCCCTAAGTAGATATCACAATCTCCTCGAGAGTCCAGCTTCGTCGCTGGCACACAGCTCGTTGTCTGGCTCTGATACCAATTGTAATAGCCTAAACCCAAATCCACCACTTGCAGATATTGTCCGTTTTGGCTCATTATGTATCGTTGTTAGTCTCACGGTTTTAAAACGTGTCTACTATAGAGAGGGTCTAGTCCTACTTTGACCAGTGTCTTGCATCGTCCAGTGACTGGCTCTGGTACTGTTTGTAATAACTCAAACTCACCACTAACAAATATTGTCCGTTTTGGCTCATTACGTATCGTCGTCAACCTTGCAGTTTTAAAACGCATCTACTATGGAGAGGGTCTAGTCCTACTTTGACCAGTGTCTCGCATCGTCTAATGACTAGCTCTAATACTATTTGTAACAGCCCAAGCCCACCACTAACAGTTGTCCATTTTGGCTCATTACGTATCGTTGTCAATCTCATGGTTTTAAAGCGCGTCTACTATGAAGAGTGTTCAATCCTAGTTTGACCAGTGTCTCGCATCTCTAATACCATTTGTAACAGCCCAAGCCCATCACTAACAGATATTGTCCGTTTTGGCTCATTACGTATCGTTGTCAGTCTCACAATTTTAAAACACATCTACTATGAAGAGAATCTAGTCCTACTTCCACCAGTGTCTCGAATTGTTCAATGACTGGCTTCAATACCATTTGTAATAATCCAAACACACCACTAACAGGTATTGTTCACTTTGACTCGTTACTTATCACAATCAGACTCATGATTTACAAAACGCGTCTATTAGAGAGAGATTTTCACATCCTTATAAGAAATACTTCGTTACTCTCTCCAACAAACGTGGAATCTCACAAAGAAAGTTCAAATTTACCGAATGAGATCCTAACGTGAATTGAACAAGTGGGGTTTTATTATTATTATTTTTTTAACTTGGGGTTACTTTGAAGTACAAATAATGGATTAAGAAAGGAACTTAATGATTGAAAATGAAACCCTAATTTGAAAGATTAGTGACATCATTAAGACTTATTAGAGCTTAATAATCAAAGATTATGACTTGAGCAATACGATCTCCAAAGTAGAAAAAAAGATGCCATTAGTTGACTCTTATGTCAAAAAGTTTGGCTAATTTTGTGGCCCCTAACACAAGGCCACCCGAAATTGACCTAAGTTCCAATATTATTTTAATTTATTATATTTAATTTTATTCTTTCTTGACTAATGGAGATAATTAAATAATTTATGAGCATAATAATAAATTTTGTATTTGAGAAAATAAAAAAAAAATTGAATAATTCAGATAATTAAATAAATTATTTAAAAAGAAATTAAGGAATATATGTGGATGTACCCTAAGGACAATATTTCTAGGATTCTTATTTTGGCTCTTGTTTTTAGGTCCCGTGAACTCCTCATTCTTGCCTTTAACCATGTAGGATTTTTTTTCTTACATTAAATATATATAAATATAAAATATCGTGGGTCTCAAATAATCATAGCAGAAATACATGGTAAAGCTCTATCGAACCGTTGAAAGAGTTTGTTATGTCTGGAAGATTGAAAACGACTCAAAATGTACTATAAGAGTACCATGGTGTCAGCTCTCCGTCACCCCTGGACTTGTGGCCTAAGTGAACTATTCTGTGCCACATACGTGTGTCACAGTGTGGGTGAGTGTACCGAGACGAGTGTCTCGGACGACTTCCTTTGAAATGAGTTTTTCAAAGATAATACCAGGCAGCACGGGTGTGCCGATATTGCGCCCCAACTCGTGTGTTGGAGGTTGCTACATACACTCGTTATCCAATACGGTATCCGTAAATGACACGACATGGGCACAAGAAGGTCAATGCCTTGATAGAATCTGGATGGATGAATGTTCGAGAAGTCCCAATGAGATGAGCAACACGCGGGCCCGTTCTCGATGGTATGACCGAACGAGTTGTGATGGTCGGCGACCTCTCGAGACTCGAGCAGGTAAGTATGCGAGATTCCACATTGGTTGGAGGGAGAAACAAAGTTTTTCGTATAAGGGTGTGGAAACTTCTCCCTAATAGATAGTTTTAAAACCTTGAGACTAACAATGATACATAATCTCCCAAAATAGACAAGATCTGCTAGCGGTGAATTTGGGCTGTTACAGATGGTATCAAAACTAGTCACTAGACGATGCGAGACACTGGTCGATGTAGGGCTAGACACTCTCCATAGTACACGCGTTTTTAAAACTGTGAGATTGATAACAATACGTAACGAGCCAATTGACGGATAGATTACTATTTGAGGAGAAGCGCGACAATACGTTGTTCGAATAGAGAATTGTTGATGTGATTAAAATTCCACAGAAGTTTATATTTCAAATGAACAATATTAAGGACATTCGTTTCAAGCAAAGGGTACAACTTTCAAACAACTTATGTGACTCGAGTGTACAGTTACGGGTTAAATAATTGTTTTCTAGGGTTTCTAACAACTAAAATAAATATATTAAAATGTAGGGACGAAAAAAATACTTTTTATTTGTTTGCCCATAAACGTTAGAATATATTTAAATAATTCGATTTAATCCTTCATCTTTGAAATTATTATATATTGTAGACGAAATTTTCTAAAAGAATAATGATTTAAATTGATTTATAAAAATTAAAAAAAAAAATCTTAATCTTAAAGGTTAATTAATTATTAGCAATATCCAAATGGAGCGATTTGATTGGGGGGTTATTAAGCCAAGGTTTTATGTAGGGTGAGGATAAAAGAGCTCGCCCAGATTTGGATGGGAAGTGACTGGAAGAGAGAGAAAGAGGCTAATGATAAAAATCTGAATCACAAGCACTGAGGCTTCACGAGAAGGCATAACAGAAGTCTAGTGGGTCCCACATTGAATGATTGTTCAATATTTAATCCAAAGATTCCCCCTTTTTTATTTTTATTTTTTTAGCTTAATTTACTCCCCATATTAAAATTATTTATTAAAAAATAAAATAAAATAAATCTTTTTCTATTTATAATAATTTCTTTTTAAAATATATAAATTAGAGTAAGTTATTATTACACAATGAAAATTTAGCTATTAAGTGCCTAAATTTTCAAATTCTTTGCTTCGTGGGAGCAGAATTTGAAAGAAAAGTAAGATGTGGGCATTTTTATAAATAACAACACTTTTTATTTATTTATTTCATATAATACTAAATAGACTTGACTTACCACCATTTTCATAAAAAATGTGTTTTAAACGAAAAACACAAGAGTTTGAAAAAAAAAATAATAATTCAAAAATTTTGACCAATTGAATAATTATTTGTTTACAATTTACATTAAATTAATAATTACGCGAACAAATTAATATTAGAATAATAATAATAATAATTAAAAATATAAAAAAAATGATAAAAGGACAAATTTGGATTATGTTTTATAGTTTTAAATTCATTGAATTCCACAAATAAACTTTTCACCGTTCCCCAAAATTTTGGTTTTAGATTAGGTGATTTAAATAGTGTAAATTCCGAAAAGAAAAAAAAATATTTTTTTTATATATATTTATTATTATAACTCAATTTCGAATTTAAATTTTTAATAAATGTAGTATTTCATAATATATTATATGTTATGTTAATTAATAAATATACCAAATTTTGGAAATAAATAAAATAAATAAAATAATAAAATTGTAATTTAATTGAAAATTTTTATTAAAAAAAATAATAATAATAAGAGAAAAAGTTGAAAATGAGAGGGTGGGGACATGGCTAATCGAACGGTGGAAAATGTATGGGGTAATGACAAAGGGAGAGAGTCAACGGCTAATGATGGCTTTCAGGAGCACGCTGCTTTTTCTGTTATTCTATAATTATTTTTACAATTTATTAAAAAAAAAACAAAAAATAAAAATAAAAAAACGAAAACAAAAACAAATCCCATCATTTTTTTTTTAATTTGTCAGAAAAAAATTTGTTCGTAATTTTCACGGTGTTCTCTACATGCATGCTCGTGAGAGTGACCTGTCAACGAAGCCGTACTTGACCCGACAATTCCACGTGTCATTCCGTGAGTGGTCTGTGAGGAGTAGACTCCTTCACGGTGCCTGACTCGAGAGGGAAAGGAGGGCGGCATAATTCCTTTTGACACTTGCTTACGTGGGCCCCTATTTTACCCAATCACCAGATCGTACGGCTAGTTTTTTCTCTCCCGCTAATTATTTATTATAAAATTAAATCGCCTAAATAATCATTGGTTCGTAATTTGACCCCATAAATCACCAAATAATTATAATTTTGAAACTTTCATAAAAGAAAATCAAATATTTTGAATTGAATTTTTATTCTTACCCTTTTCGTGTTCCTCGTTGTTTTTTTCACTATATATTTAAAATAACTTTTGTTTTTAAATTACCTTTATTAAATCATAATAATTTCTAATAAATATTGAGATTTTTTTTAGTATATAACTCCCGAAAATGATAAAAAATATTGAATACAAAGGTACGACCCTAATTTCCTTGAGACATATTAAATAGAGGACTACAACCCTAATTTTCTCGAGACTCTGACTCCCCTAGTGCATGAGAGGGTGCAAGAAGGCCCGTAAAATGTTAACTTATTTAAAACTAGTCATCAATGATTTTAACACATTTTCGTTCCAAAATTTTAGGGAGACATGTGGGTCTTATTTTATTTGAGGTTATTTATTTATTTATTTATTTTTATAAAAGAGGGAAAATAATAATTTATTTTCAACTTAAATTACAATGATAATGATAAAAGTGTACTTAAATCCAATTTTCAAAGGTGGAATTCATCCAAAGCCCTTTGAATTAATTTAAAATCTATGGAAGAATAATTTTTATTTTTTTCTTTTGAGTTCCACGAAATAATAATCAACGACGCTATAATTTTAGAACAAATCGGGTAATATAATGCAAAGATACAACTATATAATTTTGAATTTATGCACATAAATTAATAAAGTTACAATATGAGTCCTTTATTTAATTAAAGATATTCTATTTATGGTAAGAAAACTTTTACTTACAAATTTTAATATTTGATACCAAAACTTTTACTTTTTACCAAAGTTTTTTCTTTTTTTTTTTTACTATTTATGAGATTTTAATGCTTATTTTAAATAAATGCAAAATAGTCACTTGAAGTATTTCTCGAAAAATAAGGTACAAATTTACCATTTCAAAGATTCTTCAATGGTTTAACTGAAAATATATACATACATGCAGAAAAATATATACATACAACTCAAGCTAATCGCTAGTAAATATTGTCTGTTTTAATTTTTTATTTAACCCATTACGTATTACTATTAACTGGTTCAATTTTTCACCTCCTTGAGAGCTCAGCGTCTTCAATGGCACACTGCTTAGTGTCTAGCTTTGATATCATCCTACTACAAGCAGATATTGTCTTTTTAGACTTTCCCTTCCGAGCTCTAATACCATCCTACTGCTTGGTGTGTGGCTCTGATACCATCCCGCTACAAACAGATTTAGCGTTGTCGAGTAAAAAATAGTTCCCATATTCCAACTTGTGGTCTCCCTAATTTGGATCCAAATGGGCTTTTTCCAAATGGGCTTCATACTAATAGGCTTAGGCCCATATCACTTCTTTCATGGGTTTTTTTACAACACAACAATTGTTAAATTATAACGTTACCAAACTTTATATTTATTATTTGGTGTTTTTAAAAAGACATATCAACCTAAATTAATTACTATAATTTGTGTATAACTTCATTTTTCTTTTATTATAATAAAGTGACTTTGGTCTCTAATTCTAGTTCGGACAAAATCGGACGTGTACTACTTCTTTATACACGACCCACGTACTCACACATAAATCCTCAAGGGAGCTCATATACGTACCTCTGTGTTGGGATTTATACCATAAAACCTCTGTGTTCAAGTAATAACCTAAAAGATTTTTAGTATACGGAAAATGTTTGGTGCCACTATTGATGTGACCCATCTTGTAATTGTTACAAAAAATTTGATCCAAATCGTTCATGTGAAAACATGTGAGTCAGGTATCATATATAATGAGTTTGTATAAGACTAAACCACAAAATATTTAATATCTCCTTATAAATCCGTTAATGGAGAAAATTAATATCTCACAATATAATCATATGCGACTTGATTTTAATCTTGAGCAAGTAATGAACTCTTGCTTGTGAGGGCTCGTTCTTTGATTTGCATGAGTGAGAATGACTTTTATAGTCGATTCAATATGCCTACATTTTGGGGTCACTAGACACTCGTCATTCATGTTTCAAATAATTTATCAAACTAAACGAACAGCAGAGCTACTTACCTAAATTTATCAAACTCCTCGATATTTTCCTCTATATATATTTTTTTATTTTGTAAGAATAAAAAATCAAAATCGATTGGCCATAGGTCACATCAATTAATTTCTTTTAAGAATAAAGCACATTGCTTTTGAAAATTCAAAATGTCCAAAACTTTTTAGAGTAATATTGTCTCACTTTTGACGCCTCAATCCACACCTATCTCACATTCTAATTTTAAATGTTTTAATTTTATGTAATATTATTTTCTTTGTCCGGGTTCAATTCACACACGTTGCAATACCTCAACTGTTCACGTTGATTGATACCTCAACTGTTCACGGAGATGACGAGCGTCAAGCTTAGTGACTTTTGATACAGGATGGTA
Organism: Cucurbita moschata; assembly: GCF_002738365.1. Lineage (NCBI taxonomy): Eukaryota > Viridiplantae > Streptophyta > Magnoliopsida > Cucurbitales > Cucurbitaceae > Cucurbita > Cucurbita moschata. Next base: position 3,713,554 of record NW_019268534.1, read on the forward strand.
TCCGATTCTAACGAGAGTATAAACTGCTTTTTCCTATACTTACTGGATTGAAAATGCCTCAAAATGTACTATACTAGAGGTAGGGGTTAGCTCTTCACCATTCGTAGGCTTTATGTTCTAAGTGAGCTATCATGTGGCACATATGTGGCACAATGAGGGCGAGTCTCGCAACAACTTCCTTTGAAATGGGTCTTTCAAAGATAGTGTTGGATGACACGATTATGCCGACATTGTGCCTCAACCATGTGTTGGAGGTTGGGTCATACACTTGCTATCCGGTATGGAGTCCGTAAATAATATGGCATGAACATAGGGTATGGTGTCCATACTATATTATTGGGTTTCGCACAAGTTGTATTTGGCGGGAGAAGACAAACCTCGTCTAAATTTATGGTCGGATACATATAAAGTTTTCTTTTATAAAAAATTAAAACTCTTATATTACTTACGGGCTCATCTATATACTAAGACGTTTTTAAAAGAACTAAATATATTAACTAAGAATTAAAAGTTTAAAGCATATTTTAAAACCAAATTTAAAAATATTTTTGGTATTAATAGTTTGGCTTACTAATTTTAAATATTTTTAAAATTTTAAGATCATAAAATAATTAAAAATTTAAAGGAATAGAAAAGTATAAAACTTACACGTATTTTTGTTAACAAAACATAATTTCTCAGTTGAAAAAAAAGAAATTATTTTGGTGACACGTGGATTTCTTTTATAGGTCTCTAAGGTCAACTAAAAACACTTATGATGTTGGAGAATTAATTGTGTTATAAAATTCATTATTTTTAGCGTATTAAATTACTTAAATAAAAAATGGACTTGATTAAAAGTCCAAAATATCCAAACTTTATTAATATATTATTATTTTATACCTATTACAATCCACCATATCACGAGGAATTGTCCCTCGTTATCTTGGACCTGAAGACACCCCTAGCTCATATAGGGGTAGATTTGACTTTTCACACCATTAATATTTTTCAAAACGTATAAAGTTTTAACTTTTAGTGTCGTGTACGACATAAATTAACAAACTCAGTTATAATTTACAAAATTTAAATTAATTATTAATTTTAAAACTTTTGTATTAAACAGATTATCTAATAAAAGTATTTTTTTAAAATAGTTTTTTTCAACAATTTGACTTATCAATCCAACTCACCTTTGAGGGCTTGTTTTTTCCACTCTCTCTCTCCTCAATTTCTCTCTCTAAATGTGGCCAATAAAAATTGGATTTTTAATTATAAATAGGGACTGAAATAAACCCAATATTTGAATCTTCTTCACCAATGGCTTCCTCCTCTCTCTGCTTCATCTCTTTCCTCTGTTTCTTGCTCTGCCATGGAGCTTTGAAGCTGCAAGCTTCCCACCATGTTTACACACCTCAACCTTCTCGCCTTCTTCTTCATCGTTATGAACAGCCTTATAGAACTTCCTACCATTTTCAGCCTCCTAAGAATTGGATCAACGGTCTCTCTCTCTCTCGCTTTCTTTTCCATTTTTGTTGTTATGGGTTTTTTTTCTTGTTCTTAAAGTTTCCATCTTTTTGTTTGTCATCTCAATTTGGCTATGGAACTGTCTGCCCAATCATAGATCCAAATGGTTTGTTCATCTCTACTCTGTTTTTTTTTTTTTTTTTTTTTTTAATTGTTATTTGAATGGTAATTGAACGGTTGTGATCATTTTAGGGCCAATGATATACAAGGGGATTTATCATCTGTTTTACCAATACAATCCTAAAGGAGCTGTGTGGGGTAACATTGTGTGGGCCCACTCCACATCAACGGACTTGATCAACTGGAAACCCCATGATTATGCCATCTACCCATCTCAGCCCTCCGATATCAACGGCTGCTGGTCGGGATCCGCCACCATTCTCCCTGGTGACAAACCGGCGATTCTGTACACAGGAATTAACCCTAAAAACCAACAAGTTCAAAACTTGGCTGTCCCTAAGAATCTGTCTGACCCATATCTTAGAGAATGGGTGAAATCCCCAAAGAATCCTCTCATGGCTCCCACCCCACAAAACCACATCAACTCTAGCTCCTTCCGCGACCCCACCACCGCCTGGCTCGGCCGCTCCCACCCCACAAAACCACATCAACTCTAGCTCCTTCCGCGACCCCACCACCGCCTGGCTCGGCCACGATGGGGAATGGCGGGTCATCATCGGGAGCAAGATTGACGCTCGTGGACTTGCCATTATGTTCCAAAGTAAAGATTTTGTCAAGTGGGATCAGGTGGGGTAGAAAGCTAAAAATTTTATCTTTCTTTTTGGGTTAAATTTAAAAAGTTGTAATAAAATCTTATGGTCGTTGATAATGTAGGTTGACCATCCACTTCATTATGCCGATGGCACAGGAATGTGGGAGTGTCCAGATTTCTTCCCAGTGGCAAAGAATAGCAGGGCGGGCGTTGATACGAGTGTGAGTGGACAACACGTGAAACATGTGCTGAAGGTGAGCTTGGATGATACTAAGCATGATCAGTACACGGTCGGAACATATGATTTGAAGAAAGATATTTATGTTCCGGATAAAGGATCGATCGAAGGCTACACAGGATTGAGATATGATTATGGGAAGTATTACGCTTCAAAGACATTTTTTGACGGCCAAAAGAAGAGGAGAGTCTTGTGGGGTTGGGTGAATGAATCCTCAAGCGTTGATGATGATATCAAGAAGGGATGGTCTGGCGTCCAGGTAACCAAGTCAAAGTCAAAGTCAACGTTTGAATAATACAACTCCTTTTATTTCAGCATTAAAAAATATTTTAAAAAGAAAAAAAAATACTTCCTGGCCGACATGAACAGAGATAGATTCCAATTTTATCTTATTTTAATAAAAAAGTTTATTTTTATTTTTAAAAGGATTATATTAAAAAAATATAATTTAAATTTTGAATTTAAAAATACAGAATTATATTTTTAAAAAAATTATAAAATAATAATTATTTATTTACTTTTTGGTGCTTTTTATATTTTTCATCTGCCGCTCTATGTCATGTATTGCATAACATTAAGAAGATTTAGGTTCGGCCTCAATGAAAAAATAAAACAGAGTTGAGCTATTTCCACCCTCAAATAGTGGCCGATTCCGCTTGAACTTTTTTTTCCTATTCTAGGACCACTAAGAGAGAAACGGAAAATGGGACCCAAGTAGCTATTTATTGATACCTTTGCTTCGAGCTAGTTCTTTGACTATAGCCTATCCTATGCTAAAAATGAGAAAGAAATTTAAAAAAAAATGTAAAATAATTAATTTTACAAAACATTAAGACTAAAATAGATATTTCCCTATAAACTTTATACCAAAATGGTTATATTTATTTTATTTTTGCAGGCAATTCCAAGGGCTGTTTGGCTTGATGCATCTGGAAAGCAACTAATTCAGTGGCCAATTGTGGAAATTCAAAAACTTCGAAAAGACAAAGTTAAATTGACAAACAAAGTATTGAAGAAAGGATCAATAATTGCAGTAAAAGGTGTAACAGCGGCACAGGTGAGTGACTGGTTTTGTGTTAATTAAGGTTGTTTGATTTTGTGTTTGGTTTCTTATTGGCATTATTGTTATTATTATTACAGGCCGATGTTGATGTTTCATTCAAAGTGAAAAGCTTCAACAAAGCTCAGCCGCTGAAGGCTGAATGGAAAGACCCACAATTGGTTTGTAGCCAAATGGGAGCAGCTGCCAAGGGTGGGGTTGGTCCATTTGGGCTTCTAGTTTTGGCTTCCAACAACTTGGAAGAGTACACTTCGGTGTTCTTTAGGATATTCAAACGACAAGACAAGTATGTCGTGCTTATGTGTAGCGACCAAAGCAGGTATGCCGAACAACGTAATGCATAATTGTTTCATATCGTTCGATCGTGCATTGAACGACGAGAAAAGAAAAGTACCATTACTGAACCGTGACAACTCGACTTATTTGTTTATGTTTGAATTTTGCTTTTCTTGTTGGACAGGTCTTCGTTGAACGCAAATAATGACAAGACAACGTATGGAGCATTCTTGGATGTAGACCCAGTTCGTGAAAACATTTCGTTGAGAAGTCTGGTGAGATTCTTTATCATGTTCGAGTCTCGATGTTCATAATTATTACTCTTCACGTACACGGGTTAAAGTCTATCGATTCTAACCATAGTAGATCTCGATCAATGAATTTGACCATGTTTATGAAACATTTACAGATTGATCACTCAATTGTGGAAAGCTTTGGATCGAAAGGGAAGGCTTGCATCACAGCGAGAGTGTATCCAAGGTTGGCGATTGGAGACAAAGCTGGTCTCTATGCTTTTAACAATGGAACAGAGAGTGTAACCATCACAAAACTCAGTGCTTGGAGCATGAAGAAAGCTCAAATAAGTTAACCTTTTTTTGGCAACTAAATAAAATATTCCTTTTACTTTGTTTATTTTAATCAATTTTATGTTGAAACTGTTTTGGATTTGACACTAATTCATGTGTGAAGGTTGAGAAATCCACGTGATTAGTCTGCATTCCCATGTGATCAACTTCTCCTTTGCTTTCTTATGAATCTAATAAAAACATTAAAATAGTGTGAGACCCACCTTTTATTTTTCACTAAAAAAATCATTTAATAAGAAAACGATTCTTCTTCCACACGGTAGATATCTAAAAACGAGTTGACATGCTATGAGAGGGGTCGAAACCATACAAAAATCTATCCCGAATACGACAGAAAGTAGATTAAGGTATGGACAGAGACGGAAAATTAGTATTATTATTGCAAACAAAAACCGAGAAAGTTCTCCGCAAGGAACCCAGTGATCCCCGCCCCCATCTCTTGCTCTCTATAATTTCCTTACCTCTCCTATTGGAGAGGAGAGGAGAAGAAAATTATAACTTTCATAGGTGACGTGTTTTCATTACACGAGACATATCACATTACAAATATAGTGAGCGAGATCCAAACTATTTCATATAATGAAAGAACGACAACTGAAATGAAGACCAAAATTCTTGCCCATTTGACCATCGTATAAACCTCCACATCTTGTTACACCCGCTCATCAACAGATTGGTTCACAAGAGACGCAGATAATTAACTAGACGATTGCTCTAGCCACAATTGAAACAAGTTTCATTTACGCAGTATAGGGTTCCTCGTGAGTTAGCCTACATCTCCCACAAAGAGCATCAACTAGCAACCCATACTTGCTAAAGTAATCACTAAGGGTCTCTAAATACCAAATAATAATAATAAACTATCAAGACATGTATGACAGGACGATGACAGTCAGAATTCAAAATGAACAACGTGCAAATAATAACATATTAACACAATGGCAACGTGACAAAAGAAACATAATTTTTTCTTTTCAGCCATTAAACCTTAGATGAGGAGCGTGGAGATTTTGAACCTCTAACTTCACGAGAATAGTATATGTCAATTACGGTTGAACTATGCTAACATTTATTAGACTTTTTTTAAGGCCAAATTTTGAAATAACGCTCATTTAGGCCGCTCGTAGCAAAATAATCAAGTAATGTAGAATAAAATGAAGAAAAAAAAAGAGGGTTCTTTAGAAAGAACTAAAAACAAGAGCGAGTGAAATTTTCACGAGGAACTTCTCTGGTGCATGCACCAAGGTAGAGTAGTTGCACTCACTTCCGTTACGAGAATGAAATGACGCCCCACGAAAGAAGCAAGTCATTCATTTTACTGATAAAAGTTAGTCGTTCAGAATTGAATGTTATTCTGAGCTGTAATGAGGCAAGCTAATGAAGGGAGGCATTACGGGCGTCTCCGTACGTGTCGATGTTCATCTTGCTACTCTATTTTAAATCATTACAAGAACACCCAGTAACTTATTTAATATTTAGCCCCATCATACTTTTCCGCTCGTCTTTATAGCTTCATCGAACCTTAAGCATGCCTCGACCGAGTATGATATATGCAGAACTAAGTTTCATTTCGACCATAAACGTCACCTCATGTCTAGCAAGCTTGCATTTATTATAACGCTCAAGTTTGCATCTACTCTTGATTGAGATCCTTCAAAAGTAACGTCACATCTCATTTTATTCTCTACATTCTCGTTTTTTTTTTTTTTTTACTATATTAAAAAAATTAATTAATTAATTTTGAGACAGGTAATATTTAAATTAACAATTATGTTATAGATTTTTTTAATTGTTAAACGCCAGTGTAATATTAAAATTTTAAATTTTAAATATCAAGTTGGTAGAATATTATTCATGTTTATTTTATTACAAATTTTTATTAAAGATTATATTGAAAAGGAAAAAAAATGAGGAAAAATTAATTTCCCGTAATTTTTTTATCTCCACAAAAATAAATGAAAAATTATGCAGGATGAAATATGAAATAGGTGGCGGGGAAGGAGACGGGGAAAGCTTCCTCGTCCCCGCCCCGTCCCGTAGACATCTCTATATAAACTCATGTATACAAATTATGTCGTAGTCTGCTAGTTTAAGTGTGTGTACATGACTGGTGTCACAACCATGTCACAACCATACTACGAGTAGGTTGTGATCCTAATAGTGATATATATATATATATATATTTTTACGTTAATTTTACCTAAATTATTAATTAATTATTTGTTTCAAAAATACATTTAAACTTCAAAAAATTATTAAAAAACGAACATCATTAACCCCTTCATTTTTTAAAAAAACTTAAAAAATAATTTCTTAAATAAAATAAATATTCTTATTATTTGTATTACATTTAAAAAAAATACTCATAGTAATATTAATACATTAATCATTTAAAAAAGTTAAAAATTATTTGTGGTGACACGTGGTTTTCTTTTATAGGTGTAAGGTCAAATAAAAAGGATGTAGAAAATGGAGTAGAATTATTTGTGTTATAAAATTCCTTATTTTTGGGGTATTAAATTACTAAAATATCCAAACTTTATTAATATATTATTATTATTATTATCATCTTCGTTATTTTTATAACAACACATTGTTTTAGCAAATCTAGGATAGATTCGACTTTTCACACTATTTTCTACTTTTCAAAATCTCCTCAATCAGTTTCCAATACTAAATAAGTTAAAAAGGCTAATTTTATATAATTTTAAAAATTGTTAAATATAATAAAATTTTATTAGACACAAAATTAATAGAAAATCTAATAAAAGTGTTTGTTTTTTTATCTCTCTCTCTCTAAATGTGGCCAATGAAAATAAGATTTTTAATTATAAATACAAATGGAAAAAACCCAATATTTGAATCTTCTTCACCAATGGCTTCCTCCTCTCTCTGCTTCATCTCTTTCCTCTGTTTCTTGCTCTGCCATGGAGCTTTGAAGCTGCAAGCTTCCCACCATGTTTACACACCTCAACCTTCTCGCCTTCTTCTTCATCATCATGAACAGCCTTACAGAACTTCCTGCCATTTTCAGCCTCCCAAGAACTGGATCAACGGTCTCTCTCTCTCTCGCTTTCTTTTCCATTTTTGTTCTTCTGGGTTTTTTTTCTTCTTCTTAAAGTTTCCATCTTTTTGTTTCTCATCTCAATTTGGCTATGGAACTGTCTGCCCAATCACAGATCCAAATGGTTTGTTCATCTCTCCTTGCTCTGTTGTTTTTATAAAACAAATTATTATTTGAATGATAATTGAACCGTTGTGATGATTTCAGGGCCAATGATATACAAGGGGATTTATCATCTGTTTTACCAATACAATCCTAAAGGAGCTGTGTGGGGTAACATTGTGTGGGCCCACTCCACATCAACGGACCTGATCAATTGGAAACCCCATGATTATGCCATCTACCCATCTCAGCCCTCCGATATAAACGGCTGCTGGTCGGGATCCGCCACCATTCTCCCTGGTGACAAACCGGCCATTCTGTACACAGGAATTAACCCTAAAAACCAACAAGTTCAAAACTTGGCTGTCCCTAAGAATCTGTCTGACCCATATCTTAGAGAATGGGTGAAATCCCCAAAGAATCCTCTCATGGCTCCCACCCCACAAAACCACATCAACTCTAGCTCCTTCCGCGACCCCACCACCGCCTGGCTCGGCCCCGATGGCGAATGGCGGGTTATCATCGGGAGCAAAGTTGATGACCGTGGACTTGCCATTATGTTCCGAAGCAAAGATTTTGTTAAGTGGGATCAGGTGGGGTAGAAAGCTAAAAACTCTTATCTCAATTACGTATGGTCTAAAGTTGTAATAGAACTTTTTGGTCCTTGATCTGTAGGTTGATCATCCACTTCATTATGCCGATGGCATGGGAATGTGGGAGTGTCCAGATTTCTTCCCTGTGGCAAAGAATGGTCGGGCGGGCGTTGACACGAGTGTGAGTGGACAACACGTGAAACACGTGTTGAAGGTGAGCTTGGATGATACTAAGCATGATCAGTACACGGTCGGAACATATGATTTGAAGAAAGATATTTATGTTCCGGATAAAGGATCAATCCAAGACTACTCCGGATTGAGATATGATTATGGAAAGTATTACGCTTCAAAGACATTCTTCGACGGCCAGAAGAAGAGGAGAGTTTTGTGGGGTTGGGTGAATGAATCCTCCAGCGTTGATGATGATATCAAGAAGGGATGGTCTGGCGTCCAGGTAACCAAGTCAAAGTCAAAGTCAACGTTTGAATAATACAACTCCTTTTATTTCAGCATTAAAAAATATTTTAAAAAGAAAAAAAAAAAAAAAAAACTTCCTGGCCGACATGAACAGAGATAGATTCCAATTTTATCTTATTTTAATAAAAAAGTTTATTTTTATTTTTAAAAGGATTATATTAAAAAAAATGAATATAATTAAATTTTAAAATTTAAAATTACAGAATTATATTTTTTTTAAAAACTATAAAAAAAAATTATTATTTATTTACTTCTGGGTGCATAAAATTTGTTTCATGTTTAATTGCTTTTATTTCTATGTATGCTCAATATCACGTTATCTCTGTCATCTAGAACTCCTCTAATGAACGTTTGGATCACGTCATCTAAGCTATATGTCATGTATGACATAGCATTAAGAAGATTTAGGTTCGGCCTCAATAAAAAAATAAAACGGAGTTGAGCCATTCATACACCAAGTAGTGGCCCAATTTGGCTTGGTCTTTTCTCTCCTATTCTTAGAACCCTAAAAGAGAAACCGTGGTGCATTTTTTCCCCCAACTTCTTTGACTATAGCCCACCCTATATGCTAAAAATAAGATAGAAATAAAAAATTTAAAAAAAAAAACAAGAAAATAATTAATTTCAAACAATATTATTCTAAAATGGTTATTTATTTATTTTATTTTTGTAGGCAATTCCAAGGACAGTTTGGCTTGATGCATCTGGAAAGCAACTAATTCAATGGCCAATTGCGGAAATTCAAAAGCTTCGAAAGGACAAAATTAAATTGACAAACAAAGTATTGGAGAAAGGATCAATAATTGCAGTAAAAGGTGTAACAGCGGCACAGGTGAGTGACTGGTTTTGTGTTAATTAAGGTTGTTTGATTTTGTGTTTGGTTTGTTATTGGCATTATTGTTATTATTATTACAGGCCGATGTTGATGTTTCATTCAAAGTGAAAAGCTTCAACAAAGCTCATCTGCTGAAGGCTGAATGGAAAGACCCACAATTGGTTTGTAGCCAAATGGGAGCAGCTGCCAAGGGTGGAGTTGGTCCATTTGGGCTTCTAGTTTTGGCTTCCAACAACTTGGAAGAGTACACTTCCGTGTTCTTTAGGATATTCAAACGACAAGACAAGTATGTCGTGCTTATGTGTAGCGACCAAAGCAGGTAAATCGAACAACGTGATGTGTATTGTTTCATATCGTCCGACCATGCGTTGAACAATGAGAAAAGAACAGTAACGTTACAGAACCGTGACGGTTTGACTGATTTGTTGATGTTTGAACCTTTTTTTTTTCGTTGGACAGGTCTTCATTGAACGCAGATAATGACAAGACAATGTATGGAGCATTCTTAGATGTAGACCCAGTTCGTAAAAACGTTTCGTTGAGAAGTCTGGTGAGATTCTTTTTTAAACAAATGGAGCATTTTATCGTGTTCGAGTCTCGATGTTCATAATTATTACTCTTCACGTACACGGGTTAAAGTCTATCGATTCTAACCATAGTAGATCTCGATCGATGAATTTGACCATTTTTATGAAACATTTACAGATTGATCACTCAATTGTGGAAAGCTTTGGATCGAAAGGGAAGGCTTGCATCACAGCGAGAGTGTATCCAAGGTTGGCGATTGGAGACAAAGCTGGTCTCTATGCTTTTAACAATGGAACAGAGAGTGTAACCATCACAAAACTCCGTGCTTGGAGCCTGAAAAAAGCTCAAATAATTTAACCTTTTTTTGGTAACCCAATTGGCAACTAAATAAAATATTTCTTTTTATTTTTCCTCTCAATCTGTTGAAACTGTTTTGGATTTGGCACTAATTCATGTGTGAAGGTTTTGAAATCCATGTGATCAATCAAAAGACGTTAAAATAGAGCGAGACGCACGTTTTATTTCTCACTAAAGAATCAGCTAATAAGGAATCGATTCTCTTTTTGAATGGCTTCGCTATTTGGTAGATATCTAAAAATGAGTTAGCATGCCAGGGAGATGGCAATCATTAAACAAATGAGAAGCGTGGAGATTATGAACTTCTAACTTCAATAGAATTGAGTATATTACATCATTCTCTTGAAGTTATTCTATTAATAACTTAAATGTGTTCGTGCCATAATTACACTAAATGATGTCATCTCGAGCATAACTCGGTATATTCTATTAATAACTTAAATGTGTGCGTGCACAAGTTAACAGTTCGTCCTAACATTGTGTTCGTATTTTTTGAAGTTGAGAAAAAAAGAAAAAAGAAAAAAAAACAATTTATATTAGATTCCAAACAATTTGTATTGGGACACCATTATCTAGTCACAATGTATAAACACACCACACAAAAAGGCAACAAGTTGTTGAAATGAAAAAGAGTTAAAATCCCATACATTCCCGGCAAGCCGCCGCATGCGGTGGCTCTTTTCTTCAGCATCTCACCCAATCTCGCCGTCCAAATGGCGGTTCTTGATACATATCCCGGCATAACCTCCCTGAACTCTCAGAACATGTACTGTTGCTCGTTGTCTCTCGGTTATCAACCACCGGCGTCCTCCCGCCACCGGTTCTCTGCTTTGCTTTGATTGACGCCGTGGGATACATATAACTCGGCTTACTTCTGATCTCCTCTTCACCTGCTGCCGCCGCCACTGCCCCCGAGGTCGACGACGACATGGAGGCAGAGTACTCATCGTAGACAGACTCCGAGGAAGACGGAGACCGAGCAATTTGATTGGGTGGAGCTGAGATTCTTGTCGTGACATTGTTCTTTCTGGTTCTGAAACTGTCAGGAAAGTAGCCTACATCTTCACTTCTCCGGGAAAACGGCGTGTTTCCCGGCGGGACGGTGTCCAATGAAGCGGTTTCCCATGAATTGGCAGCCATCCACCGGTCTAACCAGCTCAAATCCTGCTGCTTGTAATTCTTGTCAAACTTCCTCTGTTGGAGCATTTGTTTGCTCGTACCTCTTTTAGGACTAGCACATGATTTTGATCTCTGAAATGGGAAATTATTTATCATCACCATTAATCACAAGCATATTCAGATTACATAAAAGACACTAACTTTGGAAGGCTATATGTGTTTTAGAGTCTGATTTGTTATTAAGCGTTATGAAGAATGAACTAAGCCATCTCTGCCCGATCAAAACACCGACTCCTACACTGACACCCAGGTTAGGAATCACATATCACACATTGATATGATATTATGCACTTTGAGTATAAGCTCTCGTAGCTTTGTTTTGGGCTTTTCCCAAAAGGCTCATACCAACGTGGACTCAAAAGTACACCATAGAGCCTTCACTAAGGAGCCCTTGAACAGTCTCTCCCCTTAATCGAGGCTCAATTCCTTTCTCTATAGCCCTCGCAACAAAGTACGCCCTTGAGTCATTTTTTACTATACCATAGTGACTTTTGGCTAAACCTTAGAAACTCACAACTTCTTGGTTCAATTTTTGAGGATTCTATTGACACGACTAAGTTAAGGGCATGACTTTGATACCATATTAGTAATGATCTCCGTAATAACATTACACCTTAAGCCTAAGCTTTTATGGCTTTGCTTTGGTTCCCCAAAAGACCTCTTACCAATTGGGATGTATTCATTACTTACAAACCCCTTGATAACCACCTAAATTAGCCACAGTGGGACTCCCTCCCAACAATCCTCAACTACAGACACCGACATGACTCGTGAGAAAGACGAAATATTCAGTCAACTCTTATTACCTGTTGTAAAATGGAATAAGCAAGAGCTCTTTCCCTTTTGGCAGCTCCCTCTTTTCTCATCTGATGCTTATTTTTCACTTCTTCCACAGTTCCCGGATTATCACACCATCCCTTCTGCAAAACAAGAAAAAACCATTATAATCCTTTAGATCCTTGAAATTCATGACAGAAAACGAGTCATTTAGATTCAAAAAGTTACCTCAGCCTGCTTGATCGGATCAGCTTCTTCTTGAGAACCACCAGCAGTAACAGGTCTAGCTCTAACTCTGGCTTGAACTCGGAGCAGCGCCTGCATACACCTCAGAGTCACAGCGGCCTGGTTCCTCACTTGCCGACCCCGAAATATGGCCTGAAGCCTCACCACTGCCTTCAAAGCCCTCAACGCCCTTCTTGCCTGCAAACCACAAGCCAAAAAGCATGATTTCCAGATCCATTTTTACAGATTTAAAAAAGTGGATTATACCAAGAAGCCACGAAAAGCCGTCTGGATTCGAAGAGCTGCCCAATGCTGTCGTACCACCACGAAATCCTTCAACGGAGCTCGAGCCACCGCCGCCACAGCGTTAGCCAAAAGCTTCGAATCGTGCGATTCTGTTGATTCGAGAAATTCCTTCTTCGTAAGTTTACTCGATGAACCATTTCCATCAGATACGCTCCTCCATAGCCTCCATTTCTTCTTGTTCCCATCCCCGACTTTCTCCTACAAATTGAACGAAAAAAAATTAGGGCACAGAATTTTCAAACAAATCGCACATGCGCGAGGCTTACTTGCTCTGTAATTTGATGAGGCTTTTTGTGACTGATGAGAGATTTGAGCCAATTTCTTGAAGAACCCATTAGATTTGACCGATTTAGAATCCACTGGTGAAGATCAGAAGCGACTGCGAGCGAATTTGCAGATTTTTAGGGTTTGAATGGAAACTTGAGAAGAAGGATGAAATTGAGAAACCGTTGGAGTGGATCTAATTAATGGAAGAGGAAAGAGTCGTTTGAATTTTGAAATTCGAAAAGTCAAAAGGGTAAAGGAGAAAACGAAAGGCTGCATTGTAACGGCTAGTGAGATTTAATTTAATAATCTAATGCGATTTTAAATGCTTTGCGGCGCTTAATTCAAGTAATCGAAGGGTAAAACGACGTCGCATTGGGCCAATTCTCTTTGGCTACTCCGTTTTTTTCCTAAATTAATAAAAATATTATTTTAAAAAATAATTTCTAATTTCTAAATTTTCAGAATACTTTTTAATTTTTTAAATTATAAAGAAAAGAATATTATCCAAAACTTCAACCATATTTTTTAAATAAAATATTAACAATTTCTAGGTAAAATTAACGCTAATAATATTTTTAAATTTTTTAAAGAATATATATAATTTTTACGTAATAATATATATAAAATTTCACTACGTACAAATATATACAAATATTTTAGAGATGTCTATATTAATAAATAATTATGCATAAAAATATTTACGTAAATTTTAAAATTTACATTTTATAAGTCCGATAAAATAATAAAAAAAATTGAATACATAAAATAAAATTAAAAATATCCATTAAATATAAAATTAAAAATTTAAATATATGTCAAATATTTATTGAAGACAAATTAATTTAAAAATAATTTATAAGCACCAAGGTGCTTCTCATTCGTTATATTCTGCAATCAACGGGCCTAAACGTGTCGTATTGGGCCGAGTTGGGCTTTGTAAAATTGCTAAACATAACGACAAGTCGTCCCGCCGTCAGAACTGTCGACATGTGTATACCGTCAGTTTCGTCGTAAACGGGGGAAGGGATGGTCCAGCGAGCGGACAGAAGAGCGAGGCCGGGTTAATCAATCCCAAGGAAAATCTCGAATGGCGGATCAAAAGACTGAGATCAAAGATTCTTCCTCAGGTACTTCCAATCGTTCAATCTCTTTATCGTTCTAATCAACTTCAATTTAGCTGCTGTTGTTTTTGATCGTTCTGATGTTATGTGCGTCTCTTCAATTTGCTGTTTCTGAATATAATTCGCTTGAAGTTATTGCATTAAGTAAGGATCATCCAGTGGAATACAAGTGATAACGTATTTCATCTCTTACAGTGTTTTATTGTCGGCGATTGGTGCGATATGGAGCTAGAAAACACTTGACAGCCCGTATTTTCAGTAATTAGTGGCGTTGATTGGTTACTACGGCTATTTTTAAGGCAATGTTTGATTTCAAATTATTAGAACGGTTTAATGTTCTAGGATTCATTAATTCAATGGGAATTATGTTTAGTTGAAAGGAATCGGCTGTCATTTCTGAAGAGGAACTTTTCCTTCTGCGTTCTTTACAGCAAGTTATTATCATAGTGCATGAATTTTGAACTTGTGGTTGTTAAGGTGTTGCTCAAATTGTCTGTGAGGAGTTTTTATAGAGCAGAAATGAGCTCTCTATTATTGTGAGATCCCATGTTGGTTGGAGAGGGGAATGAAGCATTCCTTATAAGAGTGTGAAAACCTCTTCCTAACATACTTGTTTTAAAACCTTGAGGGGAAGCCCTTGAAGAGAAAGCCTAAAGAGGACAATATCTACTAATGATGGGCTTGGTCTGTTACAAATGGTATCAGAGCTAGTCATGGTACGAGGACGTTGGGCCCAAGAAGGGTGAATTGTGAGATCCCACATTGGTTAGAGAGGGGAACGAAGCATTCTTTATATGGGTGTGAAAACCTCTTTCTAACAAACGCGTTTTAAAACCTTGAGGGGAAGCCCTTGAAAGGAAAGCTTAAAGAGGACAATATCTGCTAACGGTGTACTTGGGTTGTTACAATTATAGACTCATAGTTGATTTTGCTTGAAGCGTTTGGTTGACTGATGTTATCTCGTTTTTGCTCTTGGTGTGCAACACACACATACTTTTAGAAGAAAAAGATGCACAAGCACCCAATCTTTCTGAGAGAGCGGAAGAAGAGATAGAGGCTGTAGGCCACCATAAAGAATCACCACACCATCACAAAGAAACACATGGAAGAAGTGATGATATTGATGAGACTACGCCCGCTAAAGAAGTAAAGGCCCCCGGAGTGTTTGGGAGAGTCAAGGAAGAGATTGAGGCCGTAGTGGGAGAAATTCTTCCCAAGAAGGATTCTGGCGATCATTAGTTTTCTTTAAAGCAAGGAGAAGGGGGTTGACACCATGCTGTAATAATAAGGTTTGCTTTCTTCAATGATTCTTAGTTTCTTTCATGATGCAACTTGATGCCATCTGAACAGTTATTTGAAAATATTAGCTGCAAAATATCTTGTTTGAAGACAAATTGACATGAAAAGTAGACTGTCTGATATGTCTGGCATTCATTTAAGTTTGTAAGCAACATAGAAATCCCATTAAGGTGTTTGTATATATTTATGTAGGTACCATTATATGTATATTGGCCAACAACCCTCATTTTCCTTTGCCTTATATTTGATTGTTTTCCTTTTCTAGTCAGTTATGGTGACCACATGTCTCTGCCTGTGTGTCTGTTTGTACAAAATGGATTATAATGAAAGGTGCAACTCAGCAAGAGAGGCATCCATGTTCTAGACATCCCCAAATTTAGGCCACTCATTTCTAGGCTTCCAAAACAGATTATTGGTGACTCCTAAATTCGTTAATCGATTGGTATGATCAGTTTTCTTCAAACTGTGGAGAGCAAAAGCAGGCAATTCGTTGTCATTCTTATTCTTTGCATGAGAAAATCTTACATTGGATTAGTTCAGGCCTAGGATCATGGTTTTCTGCCATGTTTCATGGCTTAGGATCATTGGATTAGTTGTATTCTTATCCGTATAAGGAAAATTTCTAGAGCCTTGGCACATTATTCAGACGCTGAAATGCGAGGATTGTCAATAAGGATGCAAGTGAATCAGTTTGGCATGGTTTTCAGCCAAAATAGATTGATTGGGAACTCTCGTATTCTTTTACTCTATAATGTAGGAGACGAATCCCTTGTTTTCCCTCTTACGTAGGAGATAAAATTGAGAACAATTGAGGGAATCCTCTGTATCTCGAGAACTCAAAGTCTGTCCCCCAGAGGTCTTGGTTGGAGATAGATTGGCATTTTGAACTTGTTACGGACTCTTTTTGGCTGTATTTGAAAACTTTGACAACCTAGAAAAGCGAAACAGCTAATCCATCCCCATTCATTCTTCATAAATAGTATACCTTTAGTGTATGTATAACCGTCAAATCCAAACCCAAATCCAAATTTAAATTCAAATCCAAATCCAAATCCAAAATCCGTGTCTAATTAGAGTAATTTAGATTTGGCAAATTTGCTGTCCGAAAATTTGACCTTGGTGACTGTAAAAATCTTGCTTCTTGTATATTGGGCCTCTAGGTCCACTCCTTTGTCAATGTCTTGGCCCTTTTCTCCATTCATTCTGCGAGCATGGCATCTTGTTGGAGGTCAATAAATGCTCTCTGCTGTCCCCCCCCCCCAAATGACATTTTTATAATTCTTGAGGATTCCTTTTGCTTAGCTACGAAGTCTAAGCGTCTTTTCCACTCAAGTATGCTCAAGTTTACACATTCCATATTTGTTCTTTGCAATTTACCTTGGTTTTTAACTTCATCCTTCATAGGTTTAATATTCACTTTTTACTAGTGGATATTTTCTTTAATCTATCTCAAATTCAACCGACCTTACCTGATAGGCCGTAAAGGATTGTTGGAAGAGAGTCCCACGTCAGCTAATTTAGAGGATGATCATAGATTTATTAGCAAAGAATACATCTCCATTATTACGAGGCCTTTTGGAAAAACCAACCGCAAAGCCTCAAATTGGATAATATCATACTATTGTGGAGATTCGTGATTCCTAACATAGACATCCTACTTGACTTTATCCATAATTTAATGTTATCTTCGTCATCATCCATACATAAGGAATAGATGTGGTATATTCATATCATAACATATGAACAGTAAGAACTAGCATTCGTATTGAGACTCGAACTCATAGGGAAGAAAATTTATGGATGGAATCAAATATGCAATATTTACAGACAAAAGTACTCGGTTATTGGAGAAAAATCAATATACTTCTAATGTTGAATCGGGATCAACTAGAACAGAAATAAAGCATTGGGTCGAACTGTTCTTTGATGTCAAGGTAATAGCTATGAATAGTCATCGACTCCCGATAAAGAGATATATACTACGAAAAATTATGTATATAGGGAATAGTGTTTCTTTAGAACTCTTCAAACTAGCTCCAATATTGTTCTTGAAAATAGGAGCGGAGGAAATGGCACGTGGGCATTCAAAAGACCAAGAAAGCAGCCCTTCATCGTTCAAAACAAGAGTGTTCCACAAAACGCCAAGCACTCAGGTCCACACTTGTTTCATCCCTGCCGCCCTTTGAATCCAAATCCCTCTTTGGAATTTTCCCTACAACACTCTGTAGTTCCCATTAAGATAACTGATACCATTTGGATTTTAGAATTGGACTACTTTTTCTTTTTAATAGTTCTTATCTTTTCTTCATGTCGTGCAGCCTCCTTCTAAACAGCCCTCTAATCCCATCTGGCTCGGTCTCATCTGTACCCATCTTTCCAATAATTGAGTGGGAGGGATTGATTTTGTCATCTAATATAATGGGAAAAGTATTGATTATTTGTAATCATGTTTTCCCCATTTTTCCTCCCACCTGTATACAAAGCTGTTCCCCCAAATATTAAATTTGAACTCATTCCGGCTCCACTACCAAGGTTCCCAATTGACTTCATCAATTTTGATAGTCTCACCTCCCACTAATATATTCGTCCTATTAGAGCTGGATTTAATTATCTTACTCAAAAAAGAAAAGAATGGGAGAGATGGACAGATTTATGTTATGATTATGTACAGATTTAAGTACGATTAAATAGGTGATTGTTAAATTATTTATGTGAAAGTGTATAATTGTCGTATTAAAAAATTATTACTTGAGTTATGAACAGACATGTCATTGGATTTAAGTTATGATTAAATAGGTGATTGTTGAATTATTTATTTGAAAGTGTATAATTGTCGTATTCAAAAATTATTACTTGAGTTATGAACAGACATGTCATTGGATTATGATTGAACAGGTGATTGTTGAATTATTTGATGAAATATACTATACTTATTTGTTTATTTATTTCAAAGTGTATAATTGTCGTATCCAAAGAAGAAAAGAGTATAAATTATTACTTGAGTTAGTAACGGACGGGTCATTGAATTATAATTGAATTATGATTAAACAGGTGATTGTTGAATTATTTGATGAAATATACTATACTTATTTATTTATTTGAAAGTGTATAATTGTAATAGTATAGATTATTACTTGAGTTATGAACGGACAGGTCATTGAGTCATGATTAAACAGGTGATTGTTGCATTATTTGATGAAACGCACTTATACTTATTTATTTAAGAGTGTAATTGTCGTATTCAAAAAAAAAGAAAAGAGTAAATTATTACTTGAGTTATGAACGATCCAGGGATTGAATTATAATTAAACAGGTGATTATTGAATTATTCGAGGACTTATTTATTTATTTGAAAACATATATACGGTTGTTTTAAATAAGAAGGCTTTTGTATGATTCCTTGGTAGGTAGGGTTATTTTAAATTGATGGGAAATGATGTGATGTTTTTTTTTTCTTTTTGTTTTTTTTTTATGAACTTAATTTTTTTAATGCTAGATATTTTGATTGAACCAATCAAGTTAGCATCACAGAATAAGGTACTATCATACCAAAACTTTATATATTTAAATGAATTATCCATCCATAATTCTTCATTTATGCAACTTTAATATCTCCCTTGGCTTTATATTAAAGTCTACTATTGACCTAATATTTAAATTTGTATATAAATATAAGTGCTAGCACAAGCGTGGACGAAGGTAAAATTCATATATTATACCATATATATATATACACACGAGCTATTAAGTAGGTTTTTCTCGATCAACCTGGTGAAATACCATATACGTTCAACTGGAATTTTAATAGTATTCATTTCTACCGGCATTCTCTCTCGAGAGAGTAAATATCATAGGAAGCAGTGACGGTCTAATTTTTTTTAAATATTAACGAATATTTTTTATTATTGTTATTAAAATAGGCAATAATAAATAAATATAGATGTAAATTTCCACCTAATCCACAATGTCTAGATGAGCGGAATTGTCCAATAATAAGACAAGTAAAATTGAAGTAAAACTAAATATCTATTTCGATGTTGAAATGACTTGATATTGATTTTTAAAATGGGTTACGAAAACGACATTTTTCTAATAAAATCTTAAATTATTTTCTTTATCGTATATCTTAAAATTATTTAATAAAATGAAATTTAAAAAGTTTCTTTATTTCTACTCTCTCTTAATTAGGAAAGAATTTCATGCAATAAACCCTTTTAAAAGATAATTAATAAAAAAATATATTAAAGAAAAATTATTAAAAAAATAAATATAAAAACGCACGGGATAATAAATAATAAAAAATGAAGGACTCCAGTTAGTATATGGTCATGTTGCAGGGGAATGTTGGGACCATCAAGTATCGAATTCAGATACCGAATCTTGGGTACGAGTCATTACAGAATCTCCAGTCAATTCACGAGCTTTCGATTTCGTGTAGAATAAGCTCTAACATCGTTTTTTTTAAATTTAACTTATAATATATATATATATATATATAATTAATTAATTAATTAATTAATATGAGAAGATTTGGAGATAACCAAGGGAAATGAGGAAGGTAGGTGCAACAGCCATGTCGTCTAAGATTAGATGGGCCCACTTCCTCCACATATAATAATTTATTTATTTATTTTAAATTTGTGAAAATTACAAATTAAAAAAAGAAAAAAAGAAAAAAATAATATAGGAGGAGAAAATGGAGATTTCGCAGTGTTTGAAAAAGTGCCAGGTAGGATAACGTGGGGCCCGAAGGGCATGGGGGAGGAAGAGACTGATTCTCCCGTTGGAGCTGCCTTTGTTCGAGTTTGGAGAAGTTGACAGGTCATTTTAACAAAACCCACCATGTAAATCCCCAAATTTAAAAGAAAAAAAAAATTAGAAAAATTATTAAAATTAAAAGAAATTGTACAAAAATGGAAAATATAGAAATATATATATATATATAAATATAGAGAGGGGATGGCCCGGAATTTCGTGTCATTGGTTCGGAGTTAATAGGGCAGAAAGAGAGAGAGGTAGAGAGAGAGAGAGAGAAAAAAGACATTTCTTTCTTTCTTTCTTTCTTTCTTTCTTTCTTTCTCTCTTTTGGCCTAAAACCCTGTTTTTCTTCTCTCTTCCTCTTCTGTCTTTCTCTAGATTTCCTCTCTCTACAAATTCACTTTCTCTCTCTACCTCTTCTTCTTCTTCTTCATCTCCTTTGTTTTTCCTCCTTGATCTCTCACTCTTCTACTTCCATTCCTCTCCCTTTCTTCTCTCGTTTTCTGCCTCTCATGGATGGATTTGGTTCTTGATTCTTCCAGGTATCCTTTTTTTTTTTTGTTTTGTTGTTGTTGTTTGCTTTCTGGGTTTCTTGTTTTTGTTTGATTGTTTATGAATATCTGATGTTTTGGATTGATGTTGCGTTATTGATGGAGGAATCTGTATCCGTGTTTGAGCTCCACATTATTGATTTTGCCCTTTTTCCTTTCGGGTTTGATTTTCCCCAATGGTGATTGAGATTTGAGGTGAATTCGATACGTGTAGCTGTGTTCTTTGTTGTTTTAGCGTCTTCTTTTGATTTCTTTCCGTTTTTTGTGGCGTTTGGATTTCCAGTTAGGAATGATTTCTGGGTGTAATTTTGATTTTTTTTTTTTTTTTTTTGGGTATTAGCTGAAATTTGGAGAGTTTCTTTTGATTTTTCTTCTATTTTGAAGGGTGTTATATTGTTTTTTGTGATTTACGTTGATGGTTGTGAGATGAATTTGACTGCAGCTTAGGTGTTTGATAGAATGTTTCTCCGTCTAGGTATTCGTTTGCTGGTGGTGGATTTGCGCCATTGTCCTAATGGATGATTTTTTTTTTTTTTTTTTTTTTTTTTTTTTTTTTTTTTTTTTTTTTTTTTTTTT